>NW_015547752.1:8203-23812 GCF_001515605.1 Sinocyclocheilus anshuiensis
TGTAAAGTTGCTTTGCAACGATTTGTATCGTGAAAAGCGCTATACAAATAAACTTGAATTGAATTGAATTGAAATCTATTTCGTTATTCTATTATTACGAAGAAAACCGATCCTAGACCAGGAGTTATGGGCAGCTTTTCCATCTAAAAGCAATCAGTTAGATTATTTTACACTATGAGTTAGATTATTATACACTCAAAACTAAAGTCCGGCTGTCCCCCTCGGTCCAGAGGACAGGGATGTCCTCTGGCGCTGGGCCTGAGTTATCAACATGTTACTTAAAGGGGTCCTATTATGCTCTTTTACAAAGTCTTGATTTTGTTTTGGGGGTGTACTAGAACAGGCTCTCATACTAGGTTGTTTGAAAAACACATTATTTTTCACATATTTTACATAATTACAACACCTCTCTCCCCAGTCTGGCATGAACGGCTCGAATAGTTCCTGTATCAAATGAAGGCTCGCCTTCTGAAGTACGAAATGTGCTGCGATTGGTTAGCTGGGCCAGCGTGTGTTGTGATTGGCACCACTCGGCGGCTGGTCGGGAAATGTCATGACTCTTACCATACCACTGCAAGCTTCAGTGTAAATATTGTGTCAAAATCAAATCAATTTGAGCGTGATTTAAACCCGGATGATTGTAACCACTCTAAGTTCGTCTGCCTTGGGAAAGCTAGCGTGTCTCCGACATAGTGATAACACTCGTTGCCTTCTTTAGTGCAGCTCAACCAGGTCTCGTCCCATTCGTCGGTATTTGTGATATCACAAATCCCGGAAAATATGCGTTGTAGTCCAAACGAGTCATTCATTGTAGTTTTTGTGATTTGTGTGTAAGTGATTTCTGTTAAATAAAATATCTCCTTTTGCAGTGGACTTTAAGCTTTGTAACTATGAAGATCTTTTTTATGCTCAAACAGCAACATTACAGACTAACTAAAGTTGAAAAAGTGAAAAAGCATAATAGGAACCCTTTAAGCTGTGCACACTCAAAACATAAATCCTGGCTAAATGTGACATTCCCACGGCTATTAGCCTACAGTATAGTAAAAATCAAATCCACCCCCAGTCGATCTGCATTTACAGTAGGCTATTTGCAATGACCATCCCATCTCCAAAACTGAACGTATTGTATAAAACAGTGCTGGAATTGAGGTAAATCCTATAGGGGGTCCCTTTTTTCATTTTTTGAACAGGCTGGGGGTTGTTATATTACTGTTGCTATAGGCTATTTAAATATATTTCAATGACTATTTATTTGATCATGGTATCCATGACTATATTATTTATAAGAACAGGCTTTTGAGTTCATCAACAGTAAATACAAAAATACATATTCAGCCAATGCAATGTTAGGCTATATAACAAAGAGAGATAAGCTATTGTTTGTTTTTTTAATTGCTTACCCTAATTAATATTTGATGTGATTTCCAAATCAGGCGCGCAGATGGCACAAGGGACGAGGGGGACATAACCCCCCCAGATTCATAGTGACCTGATCCGTCCCCCTCACTGTCTCTACGAAAGGTGACATTTGTAAACAGAGGATTAATCAGGGTTTCCACTATGTACATTAGCCTAAGTAGTGGCGGCCCAGCCCACCGGTCCTTAAACGTGCACTAAGCGATTTTTGAAAAACGCTTTTGACCGCAGTGTCTGACCGAGTCCCAAAACACTTTAATTATTGCTTCAGGATCGGGTCAGGGCAGACGCAGGCTGACGCACAATAATAATCTGTCACGGTGCAGGGTGCCTTCTCGGCTTCCCCTGCGGTCTGTGTTGTCCTGTCATGTTCGGTAGCTCGTGGTCTGGGCAATCAGCGCTGATCTCGCAGCGGGGGTTCGCGGATCACGAGCTGACTCTCCCCCACCTGTCGCTCATTCCCCCACTCCCTTATATGTCTCTGCCTGTCTGTCCTTCATTGTGAGTAGATTGTTCTGTCCTTGCTCGTGTCTTTGTGTGACTTGTGTGTGCAAGCATCAGTGTCTGACCCTCTGTTCTCCTGTGCTCAAGGACTCGTAATACGGAGATCCGGCCGCTCGAGTGGTCCGCAGTGTCTGCCGGCCAGCTCTGGAATCTCCGCTCACTTGAGCAGCAGTTAACTATTGTTTATGTTATTTTGTGTTCGCCAGAGAAGCCCTCACTCGGACTGGCGAGAGGAACAAGGCGTCGGCGGACCGTCACCGTACTAAGCCCCCACTTTACGTGTGTGGTCAGAGAGTCTGGTTGTCGTCTAAGGACATCAACTTCAGACTGCCCTCACGTAAACTGGGACCCAAATTTGTTGGACCGTTTATGATCTCTAAGGTGCTCAGTTCGGTGTCGGTGCGACTCAAATTAACCCCGCAGTTTAAAAGGCTCCACCCGGTTTTCCATGTTTCCAAAATCAAACCCGTCTTTCGCTCCCCCCTTCAGCCCTTGACCTCCGCCCCTCCGCCTCCCAGGCTTATCGAGGGGTCGCCAGCCTATACTGTGCGGCGGCTCATTGATGTGAGGCGTAGGGGTAGAGGTCACCAATACCTGGTAGACTGGGAGGGGTATGGTCCGGAGGAGAGATGTTGGATTCCGGCTCGCGACATTCTGGATCACGCTTTCATCGATCAGTTTCATCAGTGTCATGGTAAGCCCTCCGGGGATGCCAGGAGGCGGTGGGGGGTACTGTCACGGTGCAGGGTGCCTTCTCGGCTTCCCCTGCGGTCTGTGTTGTCCTGTCATGTTCGGTAGCTCGTGGTCTGGGCAATCAGCGCTGATCTCTCAGCGGGGGTTCGCGGATCACGAGCTGACTCTCCCCCACCTGTCGCTCATTCTCCCACTCCCGTATATGTCTCTGCCTGTCTGTCCTTCGTCGTGAGTAGATTGTTTTGTCCTTGCTCGTGTCTTTGTGTGACTTGTGTGTGCAAGCATCAGTGTCTGACCCTCTGTTCTCCTGTGCTCAAGGACTCGTAATACGGAGATCCGGCCGCTCGAGTGGTCCGCAGTGTCTGCCGGCCAGCTCTGGAATCTCCGCTCACTTGAGCAGCAGTTAACTATTGTTTATGTTATTTTGTGTTTTGTGGCGAGAATAAAAACCCTCCTTTCTCACTACTCTGCATCTGAGTCCTCTCTCTATCCCAGGCCCTGACATAATCTACCGGTCACCATTACTTTGTACCCACGTTCTCACTACACGCTGTTCTGTTTTCAATAAACACACATGATGATGGTGCTGCCACCGACGTTTACATTCTCTGTGTGTGTATGTGCCAAAGAGTATCTTTGTATGTGCTACGACTCCTGACCCCGGGGTCCTATGAGGAGCTGGTAGCTGCCTCAATTGTGCCTGTAGCAGTAACCATAGTGATCGTATAGTATCGTCTATGACGGAGCTGGTGATTTTTCTGGACTGAAAAATTGGACTGCTGACAGCTTGGTCCCCTCCCCCCTCAAAAATTATTTGATTATTTAATCTTCATTTACTAGTGAAAATCCCAGAATGAGCAATGGCGCCAGCTGTCCCTTTGCACCACCAGGTGAAGATTTCACTAATGAGTTTGTATGACTGCATGCATACTGTATACTTCACAGAATGTCATGCACGATCATTTTGATTCATTTTCGACATTTTGGGTAGTTTTGATGCCATGAGCCAGTTTTGATGACTTTGATGAATAATCATAAATATAGACTAATAATTAATTAATGATCAGTTATAATTACAGACTTGTCACAGCACTCATTTGTAAACCACTTTGGATAAAAGTGTCTGCTAAATGATTCAAATGTAAATGTATAAAATGTAAAAAATTTTAATAATGAAAAATGAGTGCACGTTTCCAATGTATGTAAGATACAAAAGCTCCAACATGGAGTGGGTAAATATAGTAGAAACATAGGAAAAAAATAAAATTACCCGTCAAAAAAGTCAGAAGCTTTCTCTTCCCGGCTCATTTTTTCTCTTAGCTCACCTAAGCAAGGCACAAAACAAGCAGTAGCCTAAACGATGTCATGCGCTTAGCGGTATATAGATGTTGTTGAGACATTTACATTTTGACAGCCTAAAAACAGACTTCAGTCACATGAATGACTAATTCATTAACAAAATGTACCATATCCTAACTGCGTGAGTTTAATCAGATTTGTCATAATTATTTTTTACAAAAAAAATATCTGGGGGACCGGGGACCGGGGACCCCCCCCCAATTTATTTATTTTTAATCTGTTCTCCTCATCCGTTCTGCGCTGTCTATGGGTAGCGCAGCTTCACCATACAGATTTAACTATGCACAACTAAATAAAACAGGTTGGGTGATGATTAACGTTTCTGAAATAAATATTTCTGCGAAACGCATTAGGTTGCACAGAAGCAGAAGAGGACTATTATTTTGTTGAACGAACGGAGGATGAGGTCACGGGCTCAGATTTGGTTGACCAATCACGGAAAGGGGCGTGTCATGACCGCCCACAAGGGGAAAACGAATTTTGAAGTTGTTTATCCGTTTTCTACCCGTGAACCAAAAAAGCCAAAATCGAGCCAAAATCTAGTTTTTTCGTTTTTTTTTTAACAAATGAAAAAATGAAAAAAACGACCGTTTTCTCGTTTCTGCCTATTTCATTTCAAATTGAACAACAAACTATCAAAACGTACACGGTCCGTGTACCTTCGGATAATTCCTTTATTCGTTTTTGTTTTCAAAACAGAAAAACAAATAAACCGTTCGTTTTGTACATATTCCACCATATTCATGAACATAAAAAATCTGAGACATATTTTTGGTTTGTTTTCCTAAATATTTCTTTAAATGCATCAAATAAATATACAATAAAACCAAAATTAAAAATAAAGTCTTTTTATGAACAAAGTGCGTTTTAGTCCACCGGAAGTTCAGCTGCAGCCTCTGGCGACCAGTGGTGGTATAGCACATTAAGGGCATCTTAAGCACAAGACCACTATCTTTATTGACACATCAGTTTTCAGCAGCGTGTGCCAACCATATGTAAATATGTAGGTAGTAATTTCTGTGCAGTGCAGCAGTATGTACAGTAACTGAAAGAATGGACCTATGTACGTGCGCACGTTAGTGCTCGTGTCAGAGCATGCATCTGACCAGGGCCGTGCACAGACATTTTGAGGGGCAGTGGCCCAAACCAAAAAAGGGGCACTAGAGGGGTGGGTGCTTGTTAATACAAATTATCCAGTTGTTACAAATACAAAAGACAGCACACTCTGTAATAATTTCACACTTTATTGTATATGTTTTGATAAGAATGGGCTCTCCCTCACTCTCTGAGCCTGTTTCTGCCTCATCTTCAATGGAAGTAAGGGAGAGTGGGGTAAGTTGAGCCAGTGGGTAAGTGTACCCACCCCCCGTTTCTTGGCAACTGTACACTTTTACTGTTATGTGACCATATTTTTTGGAACAACCCATCATTTCTGCCAGACTGTGAAAAGGAGAAACACATGGGGGGAATGGAAGGCACCCATTTACTTTAAAAACTGTTTTTTGCTTAGTAAAATTTTAAAAGTAAAATTTTAGCATAACAGATGTAATGGTTGTTACATCAAAGCAAATTTATCCAGGTCTAAAAATATTTATGATACATATAGGTGATTTAGCAACATATAAAACCATGCAAATTATTTAGCTAAATATTAGCCTGAACTGGTAAGAAACAGTAGCTATTTTTTCCAAAATGGCAGCTATGGGGCAAAGTGAGCCAAATGCTGTGGGGTAAATTGAGTCAGCATTTTAACTTACCCCACCATAAGGCACTGTAGTTAAGTTAAATCTCTGAATTATAAACTGATATTTTAATGTGATAGTACTGGTTTAGTTTATCATATATACATATTTTGGCGTTTATTTGATAGGGACAGTGTACAAGTGCACCAAATCCTTCTCTGATAAGAACCAGAAATGCTTTTCATCGCATTATAATCAGATACATCTTTCTACCTGTAGTCCCTAATGGAATTTAGTAGCAGAGCTACTGCAAGCAATTTTTAGTGCTGCTAATCCATTTATCCTTTGCTGAAACTTCCGCGTCTTAATGGAGAGCGCAGGTCATGGTTGCTTAGCAACGGCAGACGGCTCCGGAGCGCAAGCGCCCGAACGCTTTGGAAAAAAGCAGAAAGCGGCGCGACATGTGAACAGCCCCTTATGCGTCTGAAATATAAGATTTTCTTAAAGTACATACATTTTTAAAGTTATAAATAAGATAAGGAGTTTCTATGTTCGTACTGGTTTAGTTTATCATATATACATATTTTGGCGTTTATTTGATAGGGACAGTGTACAAGTGCACCAAATCCTTCTCTGATAAGAACCAGAAATGCTTTTCATCGCATTATAATCAGATACATCTTTCTACCTGTAGTCCCTAATGGCCAACAAACCCTCTGTTTAGTGTGTTTTTAGGAAGGCTACAACTTTAGTGGTCAACATATTGTTTCAGAAATGCAAACAATTAAATATTGAAATCTAATCTTCATTTGGTTGGTTTTATGTTGTTAAAGTTAACTTCATTAAAATAAATATAACTGTTTGTAAAAGGAAATTATTAAATTCGTTTTTTTAATTATTATTTATTTCACATGGGTTTGAATCAGATTTTATCAGCAGGGATGGGAGATATCTTATCATTTGCGATATACAGGTGAAAATTCTCCACACGATAAGAATTCGTCTTCCCGCGATAATAACGATAAAGTCTAGTTGTTGACATATTTCTGTGTGCGACTGTGTGGAGTGACGTGAAGGAAGACGGACGTGAAATTGAGCAGCTCCTTCTACAATCTGGAACAGGTTTGGATAGGGCTGTACAGTGCGACAAAAATCGGTCTGAGCCTTGAGTAAATGTACTACAGTAGCACGTGTGCGACACAGTTTTACATGTGTATGAGTCATTTACAAACCTGTTGTCCAACAAAGATATTTTAATTTATTCACATGCATTCACATATCGCGTCTTTTGCGCGCTCAAGTTCGTTATTTCAAATGTAGACGCGCGGCAGGCGCGCTCATAATGGAAGCGACGCGGTCGCGACGCGCACGCGGTGCGACGAGCTCATTTTTCCAGGCGTGTCCGCGCCGCATCAAGATAAAAACATTTCAACTTTTCAGAATTCCGCAAGTGCACCGCGGGTCATATGACAAGAACCAACCAATCAGCTTCATCCTTTCCCGTAACAACATTGAAAGCTCAGCCAACATGAAGGAACAGCTGATCATAGCTGTACAGGGATAGCCATTTTTAAATAAATTTAGTAGCAGAGCTACTGCAAGCAATTTTGCAGACGGCTCCGGAGCGCAAGCGCCCGAACGCTTTGGAAAAAAGCAGAAAGCGGCGCGCCTAGCGTTTTCCACCCGTTTTTAGGCGCGACATGTGAACAGCCCCTAAAACAGTCATTACATTACGTGTGTGCTCAGTATTGCTCACAACACCCTATTTTGGGTAAAAATAGGAAAGATAATACTTTTCTCTAAAGCAGTGGTCGCCAACCCGTCGGTTCATAAGCAGTGTTGCCAAGTCTGCGGTTTTCCCACGGAATTGGGCTACTTAACACTGTTGCCGCGGGTTGTTGTTCAGGTCCGCAGGTTGAAGCGACCCGAATAACGTGATATTTAGTCCCTGGAATGTGAATTTTACGTGAAGATCCCCGCCGAAAAATGTGTATTTTACCCCCGGAATGCGATTTTGCTGCCCGTGCAGATCATGATTAAAATGCAGTTTGTTTGTTATAAAGCAAATAGCCAATAAATAAATTTGCTTAAAAATCAGTATCAGTATCAGAATCCAATTTGCTAGTTAAAAAAAAAAAAGAAAGAAAAAAAAAAGAAAATCTGAATTCTGAATCAGCTATGACCGGCGCATCACTAATTAAAATACTAAGTAAAAGGCCTCAAATTTGAAGTACAATCTGGGATGTCTTTTTCTATCAATTCTTCAATAGGTAGATCTTGTCTTTCATAAAGGCCGAGGTCAGGGATCTTGGGCCTAAAAAGGTTGGTGACCACTGATCTAGAGGGAAAAGTTGTGTCTTTCAAGAACATTTGTTACAAATAATTACTAGGTATTTGACAGGATTTTACTGGAATGTTCATTATATATTTATAATTTAAACTGTGTAATGGAGGATTTTACATTTAGATAAATTTCATGTTAAGCCAGAAGCCCTTGAAAAAGGATTGGAAGAAATAGCATTTAGAGTAAAAGATTTTAGAGTAAAAAAAGACTTTTTAGAAATAAAGCTGTGTCATCTGTCAATTGGGATATCTTAAGTACTTTATCAAAAGTTGAGAGCTTGGATTTGTTTATTATTAACAATACCAATCAATAATAATTCAACTACTAACAAAAGGGGGGGTGGGATTGGGCAACCTTGATGCACTACGCTATTAATTTTAAATCTTTTGGAGGTGGAGGTATTAAGAATCACAGTAGTAAAACATTAACAACTTAAAAAATTATTTCCAAAACCAAAAAGTGCTATATAGTTTTGAACAAGAATTAGTGTTCAACTGTCAAACGCTTTGAAAAAAAAAAAAAGAATGATAGCACCCTTTTCTACATTCTCAGCATAGTCTAAAAGGTCAAGCGCTAGTGTAACATGGGGAGCGTAACAATGGAGTTGAGGATCCAAATGCGAGCTTTATTCCAAAGAGTGGTCAAAACAGGCACGGTCAAACAACAACAAACAGGTACAATCCAGGGCGTGACAAAAGAGTCAGGGTAGGCAGCAAACAATCAGAAACAAGGAAACAGTCCAGGGTCAAAAACAATGCAACAAGGAACTAGGAAACACAGGAACTTGGGAACCCTACAGGCTAGAAAATACTCAGGTGTGTGTGTGTGTGTGTGTGTGTGTATGTGTGTGTGTGTGTGTGTGTGTGTGTTATCTTTATAAAAAAAGAATGATAGCACCCTTTTCTACATTCTCAGCATAGTCTAAAAGGTCAAGCGCTAGTGTAACATGGGGAGCGTAACAATGGAGTTGAGGATCCAAATGCGAGCTTTATTCCAAAGAGTGGTCAAAACAGGCACGGTCAAACAACAACAAACAGGTACAATCCAGGGCGTGACAAAAGAGTCAGGGTAGGCAGCAAACAATCAGAAACAAGGAAACAGTCCAGGGTCAAAAACAATGCAACAAGGAACTAGGAAACACAGGAACTTGGGAACCCTACAGGCTAGAAAATACTCAGGTGTGTGTGTGTGTGTGTGTGTGTGTATGTGTGTGTGTGTGTGTGTGTGTGTGTTAGCTTTATAGTCCTCCTAATATGTGACAGCTGTGAACTGAGTTGTGATGAGTCCAGGCAAAGGATTACGGGAAAGTGAGTCCTGAAGATTCCCACGGTGGAGCAGGTGGAACGGAGGACCACTTCAGTGAAGCTGATGGTGTGCGAGGCGGATCAGGCAGAACTGGAACAGAGAGCACAGAGAGGTTAACAACGGCCTCTGCAGCCGTAACAGGACAAGCAGAGAGTTCATCAATGGCCTCCTTGGCCATGGTTGGACAGGCAGAGAGTTCATAAATGGCCTCCTTGGCCGTGGCTGGACAGGCAGAGAGTTCATAAATGGCCTCCTTAGCCATGACAGGACGGGCAGAGGGTTCACAGATGGCCTCCATAGCCGTGACAGGACAGACAAAGAGTTCACAGGTGGGTACTACTGACACCTCTGGAGGTTCAGGGAGAGTTCGGCAAAGGTTCCTTCGACCTTGACATGACAGGTTGAAAGTGCGTTTCTGGGCGCCACCACCACGCAAGGAGCTGAAGCGAGCACCGCCACTTCGGGAGGTTCTGCAGATAAATGGCCTCCTTAGCCGTGGCTGGACAGGCAGAGAGTTCACAGACGGCCACCTCGGCCATAGCTGAACAGGCAGAGAGTTCACAGACTGCCTCCATGGCCGTGACAGGACAGTCAGAGAGTTCACAGATGGTCTCTTTGGCCGTGGTTGGACAGGCGAAGAGCTCGAAGACAGCCTCCTTGGCCGTGACAGGACAACCAGAGGGTTCACAGGCGTCCTCCTTGGCCAGGGCTGGACCGGCAGAGAGCTCACCAGGCAGACGCCGCCGCCTCTGGAGGTTCTGCAGCAGAAGCCGCCACCTCGGGAGGAGCTGGGGTGGACACCGCCGCTTCGGGAGGTTCTGCAGTGCAAGCCGCCACATCGGGAGGGGATGGAGCAGATGCACCATCTTTTCTGGAGCGGATTCAAGGACTGGAGTGGGCTCTGGAGCTGATTCAAGGACTGGAGCGGGCTCTGGAGCTGATTTAAGGACTGGAGCAGGCTCAGGAGCTGATTCAAGGACTGGAGCGGGCTCAGGAGGAGTAACAGAGCAGTGAGTAGCCCAAACACACAGGATGGCGACCGCCATTACAGGGAGCACTGAGCCTAGGGAAACAGTCTCTGTGATGACTCGTTCTGAGGCTCTTGGGATGCCTGCTGCTCGCACCGACATCAGCATCCTCCCCACTGGAGGCTCTGAACTGGTAGCCATAGCGGGACCAGGCTCTGGAGTGGCAGATACTGCAGGAGTGCCATGTTCCTCCTCCACAACGCCCACAGTAAATGCAGAGCCACTCAGTTGGAGTCCAAAATTCCAGAGTCCAGTGGTGATCATGCAAAAAAAATTATTGTAATCATTGTTTAACCTGGTTAAAAGGTGTTAAAGAAGAGCCAGTCCAATAAAGTCCTCAACGGGTCGATCACCCTGACGGAGATGCATCAAATGTGCTGCTGGATTCATGATAAGCCTGGGACGCTCGATAAATCCGCTGGATCCGGGTGTGGCTGTAACTTGGGGAGCATGACAACGGAGTTGAGGATCCTAATGTGAGCTTTATTCCAAAGAGTGGTCAAAACAGGCAGTGTCAAACAACAGCAAACAGATACAATCCAGGGTGAGACAAAAGAGTAATCCAATAAACAGGCGAATGTCAGGGCAGGCAGAAAGCAATCAGATACAAGCAAACAGTCCAGGGTCAAAACCAAGGCTAGGCAAGAAGGAACTAGGTAAAACGGGAACTTGGGAACGCTACAGGATAGACAATACTCAGTAGTCTCTGTGTGTGTGTGTGTGTGCAAGCTTTATAGTCCTCCTAATATGTGACAGCTGTGAACTGATGAGTTCTGATGAGTTCAGGCAAAGGATTATGGGAAATGGAGGGTGAATGGCAAAGGTACGAGATGGAGTGCCCTCTAGTGAAGCTTGTGGGCACTCCTGCTGGCAATCGTAACAGCTAATCTAATATTATTATGTGACGACCTTTTAGAAAGCCTGTTTGATACTTAGCATAATTAGTTTATAATCAGTTGCCTCCAATTTTCTATGAGATGTGGATCTTTATCAGGTATAGCAATTAACAAAATGATACCCTGAATTGGATTTCATCACAGAACAGTGCTTTTCCCCAACATGCTCCCAGACTCTAAATACTACACCGGTGAGGCCGAACCGAAAATACACACACACACAGACACACACATACCATTGGATTAAAGGACAGTACGCACACAGGCACATTCATTTATTGTATATATTGTATATATCGTTTTTTGTGTCTTTTGATGTAATACACTTTGGGTTGGTATTCAATCTTGTTTCCTGTGGCATTTATTGTGTCTTCACTTATTTGAACAAGCTGGTTAAAGAGGTAACAGGACAATTTTATTTGTGTAGCCAGCCTTTTATTAGGCAGAGTGTTACATATTGGTGGCCCGTACAGGGACCTCTTTTGTTGTGTTTGTTTGGATTTGTGTAATTATCAGGATTGAAGTACCTAACACTGATCCAGTTACTGATGTTAATACTGTGAACACGGTGAATACAGATAATCCAAGTACACCTGTAAATGAACAAGAGATTGTTGAACAACCAGATGTGGATTTTACAGCAGGCCCATTTGTAACCAGGTGCAATCCTACTGCTGAAATAACATCTGTGATAAGCTCATTGTACATTTCTGATTCTGAACAGTCTGATGATGATGATGATGAAGGGAGTTGTATTTTAAATGTTGGAATGGTACAAACAATGCAGGCAGACATAGCACAAGTAAAGGTGGATTTATTGGCCCTTAATCAGAAAGTACAAAATATAGAGCATGATTTCAAACAGTCAATAGACAGTACGTTAAATCGGGAGACCAGTTTCAGGCAGGCAGTGGATGCTAGCTTGGCTGGGTTGGAGGACTATTTCCTAAAATCATTGGAAAAATTAGAAAGGGCTGTAACTGATTGTTTTCTGAGGAGAGATGCTAAATGGGAAAGTCAAATGAAAAAACTAAGACTCACCAGTACTCCCACACTCTCCAGATTACAGGCCTACTCACCAGCTTCCTCCCACATTTCTCCAGTCTATTGTCCACAGACCCCAATGCCGGTTAATGCTCAAAATACTACTTATGATGTAACTCCTCCTGTGCATATCCACCCACCTAATGTGCTTACCTCCTCAGTTATGGCTGGCTCATCCTCATTTTGTGCTCGTCCTCCCATCCGCCTAGAGTTCCCCTCTCTCGGCGACTCAAGGAGATCAGGCCTCTCCCCAGCATTGAGCTCATTGGTACTCTGAGTACAGTCCTGAAGGGACCTGCTCTGAGCTGGTGGAAAGCAGAGAAGGCTAAGGTAACAGATTGGCAGTCCTTCAAAAAGGCATTCATGGCGGCTTTCCTTTTAGACGATTACCTCTCTGAAGTGGAGGAGAAGCTGAGGACGTTGGTCGAGCAGCCGCGACAATGCCTGAGGAACTTCGCCTATGATTACCGGGCTCTCTGTCTGAAATGGAAGCCAGAGATCTCTGAGGAAGAGCTGGTCAACCGCGTCCACAACAACATCAACCCTAGGGTTGCAGGATGCCTACGGGGGAGAGTGAACACCGTGGAGCAGCTGGTGAAGGTTGGGTCAATGGTGGAAAGGGATTGCATGTGAGCGAAGGACTACTGGCAAAAATTCGGTACCCAAGGTAGCATAGATAGGACCAAGAAGTCTGCAGAGCGTACTAACAGCAAAAACCTGGCTGGAGTGACCCTGGCACAACACCATCCAGTCACATCTCTCCTCATCGTTCCTGTAAGGGTGAATGGACAGGAGGTGAAGGCGGTGTTAGACACGGGAAGCTCTTACACCTTGATGCAGGAGAGCCTGTGGAAACAGCTGAAGACTGAGAGTCCACCAGTCATTACCTCTGCCCCTCAGAGATTCATAATGGCAGATAGCACGATTCACCAATCCAGAGACCTGCAAAAGTTACTGTATCACTGGCATGATCAAGAGTGCACGGTGGATACATATATCCTGAAAAACACTCACCTCGCCTTTCCCCTTACTGCTGGGTTAAACTTCCTGAACGCCAATGGAGCTGTGTTGGAAGTGGGACAAGGCAGGTATGGCTTAAGATCTGGAAAAGGATACACATATTACCCTTTCCTGCCATCACAGGTTCCAGCAAGTCTGTCTACACCCTCGGGTCAAGCTCATTCCCTGACAGCTGCTAAGTTGAACCTATACTACGCTTTACCACCAACTGGCAGACTTCCTGAACTCATGTCCTTCACCCCAGAGATTACACAATGGGACTCTGACAATCAGGAAGATCTGCGGCAGTTGATCTCCACCTGGCCACGCACCACTTCAAACATCCTGGATAAAACATCAGTCGTACAACACAAGATCACATTGACTGACAATATACCTTTAAAATCCCAGGCATACAGAGTTTCTCCCCTCAAAAAGCAGATCATCGAAGAACAAGTTGACCAGATGCTCCAAGACAACAACATCATTGAGCCCTCCTTCTCGCCATGGTCTTCACCTGTGGTCCTGGTCCCCAAACCTGATGGCTCATACAAGTTCTGTGTGGATTACAGAAAGTTAAACAGCAAGACTGTACCCGACGCTTACCCAATGCCACTGATTCATGACCAGTTTTGGGCAAGTTACTCTGAAAATGTAATCAAATTACTGATTAGTGATTACTCCTTTTAAAAGTAATCACGTTACTGTTCTGATTACTTTATTTCAAAAGTAATTAGTAATTAGTTACATTACTAGTTACGTTACTTTTTTCTCCATTAAATTTATGAAATCCCAGCATGCATGCTTCCGATAAATATTTGTTATTAAAGCATCAACATTAACAGAACACTGTTATTTTTAACTAAAGCAAGCGGCTGCTGCATGCATGGTTTGGCATGGCAGAATGCCAGCAAAGAGCGCTGCATTTATAATCTCTAAAAGACATCTCAGTTCATCGCAATCTCACAAATCTCTGTTATAACACAATAAATATATGCATAATGAATCTTTCATAATGTCTACAATTCGTGTGTTATAATGAGAGGATTCGTGAGCACGCAAATTTCAGCACTGCATTGCTCAATGCTGCAAACACCTGTTATAGCCTAAATAGAAACTCTGCATGCGCTTGCACCTGTTAATCATATATATTTTATATTAGTTCATGTTGCTTTTGTGCAATAGATGAATAACAATTTATTTGTTTTAGATATTTTATGTTTAGATATTTCTATTTTGCGGGAGTCCCGTGAATCATTTTATTCTCCTGCTTCCCACACGAGTGTCTACCCGCCCGCACCAGCACTCGCCCATCTTGTCCCGCGCCGCACACTGTTGTGTCGGGTCTCGCGGGAGAGCAGGTCTCTAAACCACTGGCACTTGACTCGACAGTGCGTGTGCTACATCCTTTTTACAATCTCTAGATTATAAAACTCTGCATTCTTTCAGCAATGTAATGCGGCAGTAACGTATAGAGACCTCAGCTTGTAACTATACTCTAATTACTATTTTGAAAATTATAATGTGTTAAATTACTCCGTTACTAAAAAAGTAATGCGTTACTGCCCAACACTGGTCATGACATCCTAGAATCCTTGGAAGGCGCTTCCTGGTTTAGCTCATTGGATCTGCAGTCCGGGTACTGGCAGGTGGAGATGGAGGAGGCGAGTAAAGAGAAGATGGCTTTTATTACCACCAAGGGGCTATTTCAATTCAAGTCTATGCCGTATGGGCTCAGAAATGCCACTGCCACTTTCCAGTGTTTGATGGAGAGAGTTCTAGCTGACTTCAGGGGGAAAATCTGTTTCGTCTACATCGACGACATTATCATCTATTCAAAGACATTATATCAACACATTCAACAACTTAATACTATTCCATTTTGGAGAATATCCTCTGGACGTAAACAGCGTATGCTATTCTGTGTCAGCTGCGTCATGCCGGATCTGTTTCCTACGTTGTTGTGATTTGATCTGAACAGAAACAGCATATCCGTGTGACGCAGCTGACACAGAATAGCATACGCTGTTTACGTCCAGCAGATATTCTCCAAAATGGCACCAGGGTGATGCGGAGGAGACAAATTGTTGAATATAGTCGGGGGTTTTTTTCTTTTGCACACAAAAAGTATTCTCGTAGCTTCGTATAATTGCGGATGAACCACTGATGTCACATGGATTATTTTACAGATCTCCTTGCTACGTTTCTGGACTTGGGAACATTTCAGTTGTATTGCTGTCTATGCAGGATCAGACAGCTCTCAGATTCCATAAAAAATATCTTAATTTGTGTTCCGAAGATAAACGAAGGTCTTACGGGTTTGAAACGACATGAGG
>NW_015547752.1:24312-27058 GCF_001515605.1 Sinocyclocheilus anshuiensis
GTAGTTGAGTATCATCAGCATAACAGTGGAAACTAATCCCGTATTTTCTAATAATATTACCAAGGGGCAAAATGTATATTGAAAATAGCAGAGGACCTAGGATAGATCCTTGTGGCACTCCATATTTTGCTGGTGATAATTGAGATGACTACCCATTTAAATTAACAAAGTGGTAGCGATAGGACAGGTAGAATCTAAACCATCTTAAAGCCTGCCCTTGAATACCTGTATAGTTTCGTAATTGATCTATGAGTATGTCGTGATCTATAGTGTCGAGCGCAGCACTAAGATCAAGTAAAACTAGCAATGAGATGCAGCCTTGGTCTGACGCAAAAAGCAAATCATTTGTAATTTTAACAAGTGCAGATTCTGTGCTATGGTGGGGCCTGAAACCTGACTGAAATTCTTCATAGAGATTTTTTTGCAGGAAGGAGCAGACACAACTTTTTCTAAAACTTTAGACATAAACGGAAGATTTGAAATGGGTCTGTAATTTGCCAGTTCACTAGGATCTAGTTTGTAAAGCACTGCAGTTTATCTTATGGTGCGATGAATGAAGCTGAAGTATTATACGCTGTAGAATCTACATTTGTTATTGTGTGTAATAAAAAGCCAGCCTTTTATTAGGCTGAGCGTTACATATATATTATAAAGAGGATTTTCAATCTGTTCACAAAAATGTAAATAAAATTCTAAGGTCAGCCTGTCTACCAGGTGCTTTCCCTTTTTCATAAGAAGGGCATCTTTAATCTCAAGAGAGGATATGTTTGAATCGTATAAATCATTAAATTATTTATTAATAATAGAAATATTTTGAATTTTTGAACAATTATATAGATCAAATTTAGAATTATATAAATTACTATAAAAGGAAAAGACAAAATCTGAAATTTTTAGGGTCTGTACAATGGCTACCAATTGTCACGAATTCGGTCCATGGACTTCCGTTTATTCACCACCAGTCAGCCCCGTTACACCAATATTTAGTGCAGCTAAATTATTCCTTCTAAGATTTATTTTCTCTAGAGCAAAGAAATAGCTTGTATTTTTTTTTCACCCTCTTCTAGCCATTTCGCCTTTATCAAATAAAAGCGCCTTTAGTTAGATCTAGGTAGATCAGATCAAGTTGAGATTGATTTTTAGCTGATTCCACCTCATCTTCTTTAGTAAGAATTTGCTTCTGTGACACTATACATAAATTATCAAGTAATTCTATTTCCTTTTGTTTGTTGATTTTTTTTATTTTTTATTATTTACTGCGTTTAACCGCAATCTTTACACACACACAAGGAATTTGACTTGGTGACAGGAGCTTCCAGTGCAGAAGAAAGTACACACATAGTGCAAACATACATGATAGTGCAGACATGCATATAATTACACAGTAAAGATGAAATAACACTAAAATAAGAAAAACAGAAAAATAAATAAATAACTATATACAGAAATAGAAATATAGAGGAAAAACAAATTGTTTAAATGAATGTACAGATATGTTATTTTCAAGTGTACCGTTTATGTAGTTTACATTAACATTTACAATTAGCAGACGCTTTTATCCAAAGCGACTTACAAATGATGACAATTGAAGCAATCAAAATCAACAAAAGAGCAATGATATACAAGTGCTATAACAAGTCTCAGTTAGCTTAACGCAGCACACGAACTGGATGGTGAAATTGTGATGAAACGATGGGTTTGCTGGAACCACAAGCAGTTCTGTCTTGGCAAGGTTGAGTTGAAGGTGATGGTCCTTCATCCAGCAAGAAATGTCTGTTAGACAAGCTGAGATGCGAGCAGCTATCGTCGGATCATCAGGTTGGAATGAGAGGTAGAGTTGAGTGTCATCAGCATAGCAGTGGTATGAAAAGACATGTTTCTGAATGACAGAAGCTAATAAAGCCATGTAGACAGAGAAGAGAAGTGGTCCAAGAACTGAGCCCTGAGGCTCCCTAGTAGTTAGATATTGCAACTTGGACACCTCATCTCATATAACTTTATCACCTCATCAGTTTACAATATACAGTTTCCAGATACTATGTATAAAAGTGTCAGTTATGATGGACAGTGTGTATTTGTGAACTTTTTAATTGTTCAGGCTGAATATGGCCTGCGGGAAAAAAACTGTTCTTGTGCCTGGCTGTTTTGGTGCTCAGTGCTCTGTAGCACCGACCAGAATGCAACAGTTCAAAGAGAGAGTGTGCTGGGTGTGTGGGGTCCAGAGTGATTTTCTTAGCCCTTTTCCTCAATATGGAAGTGTAAAGATCTTTGAGGTTGGGCAGGGGAACACCAATGATCCTCTCAGCAGTCCTGACTATCCGTTGTAGTCTCTTGATGTCTGATTTGGGGGCTGAACCAAACCAGACAGTTATGGATGAACACAGTACAGACTCAATGATGGCCGAGTAGAACTGTTTCAGCAGCTCCTGTGGCAGGTTGAATTTCTTCAGTTGGCGAAGGAAGTACAAACTCTGCTGGGCCTTTTTAGCAATGGAGTTTATGTGAGTCTCCCACTTCAGGTCCTGTGAGATAGGTGGTGCCCAGGAACCTGAATGACTCTACTGCAGCCACAGCGCTGTCCATGATGGTGAGTGGGGGGGGTGCAGGGGGGTTTCTCCTAAAGTCCACGATCATCTTCACTGTTTTGAGCGTGTTGAGCTCCAGGTTGTTAAGACTTCACCAGACAGCCAGCTCTTTAACCTCCTGTCTGTAAGCAGACTCGTCTCCATACAACCAAATGTTGTTT
>NW_015547752.1:27300-43778 GCF_001515605.1 Sinocyclocheilus anshuiensis
AACAATGCAGATTTATTTTCACAGCCTTCTTTGATCATATTTACCAAGGGTGCCAATAATTCTGACCACGACTGTAGGTAATACTGTAACGCCAAGCCAGCAGAGGGAGCCCGAGCCCGAGTACTGACCGTGCTCCACTCCCTCTGCTTCCTCTGCTTTCACTTCCTGTTTGACTCTCATATAAACTGAGACCAGTCCATGTGCTGATCGCAAAGTATTGCCAGTTTATCTGCCTTACCAAGCGTTATTCTTCCTCTGTTCCTGATTGATTTCCTGTGTATGATTCTGCCTGACTTCTTGACTCACGGTATTTGTACTCTGCCCCTTTTGTTCTGACGCCTGATAGGACTGATGTTTGTGTTTGGACTCATTGCCTGCCTCTCCACTATTGTCTCTGCTTCTGCCCTTGTGTGTGACGAACGATCTGCTTGCTTCTCTGACTTTGACCCTCTGCCTGATTATCGACGAAACCGCTCAAACCCTCTTCCAACACATCTTTAGAATATATAGACTACCAGAGGACATAGTCAGTGACCGAGGTACCCAATTCACGTCTCAGGTCTGGAGGGCATTCTGCAATCAGTTGGATATCAACGTCAGTTTAACTTTAGGCTATCACCCATAAGCCAACGGACAAGTCGAACGACTCAACCAGGAAATAGGAAGGTATCTCCGAAGCTACTGCAGCCGTGAACAGCACAGATGGTCTGAGTTCTTGCCCTGGGCGGAATACGCCCAAAACTCTCTGACTCACTCCTCTACAGGTCTAACCCCCTTCCAGTGCGTCCTAGGATTCCAACCGCCTCTGTTCCCGTGGTCTGGCGAACCCTCCTCGGTTCCTGCAGTGGACGAATGGATTCAACATAGTGAAACGTGAATTCTCTGCATTGATTATAAGCTTCCTGATTCGGAAGTGACTGAGTTAGCATTATTTCACGCATCGCTACATTATTGTCATGGACTCCACAAGTTATGTGACTGACTCAAGAACAAGTTCAGATGGGAACTTCATCCCCAAGAAGGATATCAAGTGATCAAGCATCCCCGCCACAGCTGCTTTGTTTTACTCTCTCGAATGTCTTCACAAGCTAAGTTCCTTTTAATGCTCTCAGGTTTGGCAGCATGCGTGTTGCTAAGGCTATCTTTCTTGCTTAGGCTCATTTAGTTGTTTTCAGTTACATGCTTGTGTTGTGCTAGTTTATGTGACCTATTGGCAATGTGCGGTACTTATCTGTTGTCACTGGCAACACGCTTGTCGCTGAATATGCTGCACTTAAAGGGGGGTCTAATGCTATATCATGCATTCCGAGTTGTTTACACTGTTAAGAGTTGGATTCTCATGCACGCGCGCGCACTCAGCGACCCGAGCGAGAGCGAGCCGCTCTACATGGTTCATGGTTAACTTATTGAAGTCATCGGCAGTGCTGCAGTTACTTGCTTGAGAAGACTGTCTCTAAAGATGTGTTTTTGGATGTGAGGAAAAAATAACCTTCTTCAGTGTTATGTGAACAGTGGATGCAATTTGTTTTTTCCAGGGGAAGCAACGAGTGCAGGTCCAAGAGAAAATGGTAAATGGTCTTTGTTCAGTTGAAGTCGTCTGCATCCGAAAACCTAGGATGCTGACATGCTGCCTATCAGCCAATGACTTCGCAGGCAGCATTTGTTCATGAAGGTAACTCATGAAACTGAAATTGGACATGCTTCTGAGGCAGCTTAACGTTCAATGATCTACAACAAAATAGAACGAGCTTCGTATCTCAGGAGGCAGGAAGTGAAGCTAACATTGGATTCGGTGTGTCTTGATGCCTTCCTACCTTGAAATGTGTCCTCCAAAGGCAGCATTTTCCAGTTTCGGATGCAGCCGTTAGTTCAGTGTTGATTCTGCTCCGGTACCAGACACGCCTGTTTTGTCTAGTCGTATTGGAAACATGCTTGTTCTTAAGCTCTCGGTTGTTATTGGGAACATGCTTGTTCTTAAGTTATAGTTGTATTGTCGGGAACACGCTTGAGTTTCGGATGCAGCCGTTAGTTCAGTGTTGATTCTGCTCCGGTACCAGACACGCCTGTTTTGTCTAGTCGTATTGGAAACATGCTTGTTCTTAAGCTCTCGGTTGTTATTGGGAATATGCTTGTCCTTAAGTTATAGTTGTATTGTCGGGAACACGCTTGTCCCAGATCTATCTGGTTGTTATTGAAACATGCTTGTTCTAAAAGCTGTAGTCGTATTGGGTATATGCTTGTTCTTAAGCTACCTGGTCATTATTGGGAACATACTTGTTCTTAAGTTATAGCTGTATGGTTGGGAACATGCTTGTTCCAGAGCAATCTGGTCGTTATTCGTAACATACTTGTTCTTAAAGCTGTAGTTGAATCGGAAACATGTTTTTCTTAAGTCTATCTGGTGCTATTAAGAATATGTTGCTTAAGCTTTTAAGGTATTGACAACATACTTATTAGGTCATCCGTTAAAGGCAACATGATTGTTGCTACAGGTTATGCGGGTTTTGCAACATACTTGTTTTGGTCATTTGGTTAAGGGCAACATGCTTGTTGCTTAAGGCTTTGAGATTTTGCTATCAGTTCATGTTGGGGGATATCAGCATATGGTTTTGTTTTGGGGGGTTATCGCTGCTCTCCCTGCTCTCATCCATGCTAGGCTGCATGGATGCGCAGGGAGTTCTTGCCCAGAACAGAACCATACCGCCAATCCAAACTGTATGCTAATTGTCAATCAACTTTGACGATAGTGGTCCTGACAGAAATCAAGCATAGCGTTAGTTCTGGCAGGTCACGTTAGTCAAGCTCGCATCAGCTGACCTTCAGCTGATCATTGTCAATCATCTTTGACGATAGTGGTCCTGACAGAAATATTACATACGGGGGCGCTATTGAGTACCCAATGGAGTAGATGTGTTCTGCTGAGCTCCTCTCCATATTAGTTAATCGGTAAATTAATTAATTAATTATTTCATCACCGTCGGAAATGGCAGAACAGGCCGCGGCATCCTCGGGGTCGAGTGGCTAGACTGACGCGGAATCTACCAGTATTCTTCTGGCAATACAGAATATGAGGAAAATGATGACTGATCGATTTGACCTTCTGGAAGCATCTTTGGCGTCCACTCAAGCATCTTTAGTGTGCCTCAGGGATAGAATTAAGCAGGTGGAAATTGCTACTGCCGATTATGACCGCCGCCTTTCCCTCGTCTAGCAGAAGTGCGCAAAAGTACAGTAAGAGAATAAAGCTCTTCGTGAGAAAGTGATCGATCTGGAAGCTCGCTCCAGGCGGCAAAACATTAAAATCGTTGGCTTGCCTGAGAAGATAGAGAATGGGCGCCCCATGGAATTTCTGACGAAGTTTATTCCTGATCTGCTGGGCGCTAGCAACTTCTCTAAGCCGTTGGAAGTGGATCGAGCTCATCGTCTGGGGAGGCAACCCTCTGGAGAAGACGCGCGGCCACGTGTGATGATAGCCCGGAAAAAATACTCCAATTGGCTCATCAACAGTTTCCTTTGCGCTACAAAGGCAGGCCGATACACATCTTTCCCAACCTTCCGGATGAAATAATGAAGCAGCGACAGGCATTCAATGATGTCAGGAAGCATCTCCGGGAAGCCGGTGTGAGAAGCGGCTTCATTTACCCGGCAAGACTGCGCGTCACCCATGGTAACACTGACCAGGTGTTTTCCTCGCCCGAGGAGACAGAGGTCAACATCGGGACGCTGTCTTGAAAATCATTTATATATGCTGACATAATATGCTCTGGTATGTGACTTTTATGCAACAGCAATTCAGACTGGGACATTTATATGACCGTTTTTTGTTCATAAAGTTATTTATGTGGTTGAGCTGTAGGGCTTCTTAGCTATAGGTTCGCTGTTCCGATGGTCCAGCTACCCCTCAGTGAGTTTTTGGGATGCATGTTCTCACTTTGTTTGGGAAAGTGGGACGGGGGTAATGTTCTTTTTGTGTGAGTTGTTTTTTTTATTTTTATACCATTAAGTGTTTTAAAAGGGCGGTATGCTTGTACATTGTTTATTTTCAACTTTTGTATGAATCCTAGTTTACCTTCGAAGGGCAGCGGCATCACTTTTACCAGCTGGAATGTGCGTGGCATGGGTCATGCGAGCTAAAGTATTTTCCCATTTGAAATCTCTGTCCGCTAATGTTATGTACTTGCAGGAGACCCATATTAGGCCCACGAGAGAGAAGATGCTTAAATGCATAAATGGCCATATCTTTCAGTCCACATTCTCCAACAAGGCTAGAGGAGTTGCAGTCTTAATCCGTAATGTCCTCCATGAATCTGGTTGATATATAGAGACTGATACATCCCACAGGTAGAGACTATCTTTTTTTGCCACAAAGGCACAAATCTTTTTCTAGAATTGATTATTTTTTGCTTGACTCCAAACTTATATCAAACGTGACCACTTCAGATTATCACAACATCTTAATTTCTGATCACTCTCTCAATGGTTCTTGATCTTGGCCATAAGACTAAACCATATTGTTGGCGTTTTCATCCTTCTCTAATTTCTGATGTATCATTTTGTCAATTTATATCTCAAAAGATCTCAGAATTTTTAGATATCAATGGTAACTGACTCCACTTTGTGGGAATCTTTTACGGCTGTGACCAGGGGTCATATCTCTTTTGAGTCTTCAGCCAGACGAGACAAACGTAGACGCCTTTCAGAAATAGAAGAGGAATGATCTCAATTGGAACCCTCTTATAGAATTTCCTCTAGCCCTTCTACCTTACAGACTATTCTTAAATTAACGTATGAATATAATACTATTTTATCTGGACAGGTATGGGATCAATTGTTAAGGGTAAGACAAAAATATTTTGAGTTAGGGGATAAGCCCCATAAATTGCTAGCTCGACAGCTGAGGGGTTTACGAGCTAATAAAGCCATACACAAAATTAAATCAGAAGTAGGGGACATGCTTGTGGATCCTAAAGGTATAAATGATCGCTTTAGAAAATATTATGAACAATTATATACATCAAGAGCAAGAGGGGACATCTGTAATTGGCTAGGTCCTTTGAATCTTCCTAAACTGAGTGACGTTGCTTGTGAGGCCTTAAACTCTGACATTACTATTTCAGAGATTGTTGATGCTATAAAATCCTTTCCTAATGGCAAGGCAGAAGGGCCAGACGGTTTTGGTATTGAATTATATAAAAAATATTCTGAAAAGCTGTCTCCCCTTTTACTGAGGATGTTCACTCATTCTCTTGAAACTCAAAAATTCCCTAGCACATTATATGATGCTAATATCTCATTAATACCTGGAATGGCCTTATATGGTGAAGGTTATGGAAGAATGTGGGTTTGGTAGTCGTTTTGTGTCATGGATTACAACACTATATGCTCACCCAACCTCTGCCGTACTCACAAATCAAGAAAAATCGAAGTCATTTTTATTACATCATGGGACACGTCAAGGATGTCCCCTTAGCCCTTTGCTTTTTGCAGTTGCGATCGAACCCCTCGCGATCAGTATTAGAAACCATCCATCAATCGAGCCTGTAAGACTGGGAAATGTAGATCGTTACATTTCCTTGTATACAGATGATGTTGTTCTCTTTTTGTCGAATCCTGAGTCAATTCCTTTACTGCTAGATCTTATAAAATCTTTTGGTACAGTCTCTGGATATACAATTAATTGGCAGAAGAGTGAATTCATTTCTTTAAGTGCTGAACTTGATGATGAATTCCTATGCAATCTTCCTTTCAAAATCACAGACAGACTTAAGTATCTTGGAGTTGTTCTGCCCAGAAACCCTAAATTAATTTTTAAGTTGAATTTTCTAAAGAAATTGGAGGATCTAAAGATAGACATTGGCAAATGGAGGACTCTTCCTCTTTCTATTAACGTATAAACACTGTTAAAATGGTCTCTCTGCCTAGATTCTTATATCTCTTTCAAAACTTACCAATTTTTTTGACAAAAGCCTTTTTCAAATCATTAGATTCGATAATACTGCCTTTTAGCTGGGGCTTTAAAGCTCACAGAATATCAAAAATACATTTACAAAAACCAAAAGAGAAATGTGGGCTAGGGCTACCTTGCTTTTTGCATTATTACTGGGCAGCGAATGCGAGGGCCCTTGTTTATTGGCAGGAGGATTATAAAACAGAAATCTCAATTGATACTCCCCCTTGGGTTGCTATTGAAAAAAATGGAATTGAAAACAGTTCACTCCCAGCACTTCTCTTTTCAACTTCTGTATTGCCTGCATCTGTTAAGGTGGATAATTTTAAAGGTGGATGCAGATTACCTGACACTGCTATTTTTGCCCCAGTATATGGCATTCACACATTTCCCCCTTCTCTCTCAGATACAACATTCAACATGTGGAGGCTGAGTGGTATAGTTACCTTGGAGGATTTATATATTAACACACATTTTGCTTTTTTTTCTCAATGAAAGGATAAGTTTTCTCTTCCCACAACACACTTTTTTCGACACTTACAGATTAGAAATTATGTACGTCATGCAGTGCCTAGTTTTGAGGCCCTGCCGGAGGAAAGAAGGATTTATAGACTATTGTTGGGCTCACCTGATTCCAAACATTTAATTTCAGATTTTGTAATTGTGTTTTCTGAAGAAGTTAGTTTTTCTTCGCATTCTTTAAAAAATGCTTGGGAGGATTCTTTCTTGTTCTATTAATTCTAGGCATCAGTTAATTCAATTTAAGGTGATGCATAGATTGCACTATTCAAAATCTAAATTACACAGGATTTTCCCAACCGTTTCTCCTACATGTGATCGATGTAAATCTGCAGAGGGCTCTCTTACCCATCTCTTTTGGACATGCCCTAAACTTTATAATTTTTGGTGTAACATATTTAAGTGGTTTTCTGACATGTATGGTTTTGCGTTTAAGCCTGATCCAGAGATTGCGTTATTTGGATATTCTGCTTCTTTGTCAGACCATAATGTCTCCGTACAAAGCACCATTATTTATGGAATGATTATTGCTAAGAGCATCATTCTACGACTTTGGAAATCGGATACTGTTCCTCAGTTCAAGACCTGGTTGACTTATTTTACTGGAATATTGCACATGGAGAGAGTAAGGTATGGAATTATGGGTAACCTTGATAAATTCTACAGTATATGGCAACCATTTCTGGATCATCTTAACCCGTTAAATGCTGACTCTGATCAGTAATGTCGGGCAAAGTATGCTGTCTGCTCTGCCCTCTACTGAGTGCTTGTTTGTTTGTGCTTTACCACTGAAACTGCATATACGCCCTGGTTCTTAGTTTTTTGCTTGTTTGTTTTTTCCTTTCTTTTTTTTTTTTCTTTTTTTTATATTATTATTATTAATGGTTGATGATGTTAATCATTACTAATAATCATTTATATTGCTGTTTTTATTGTTAATATTATCATTCATTGATTTGTATATATTTTCTAAATGTATTTTCTTTTCTTTTACTTTTTTGTAAAATGGTATTATTTACCATTATTTTTCTTTGCATTTCAATAATCAGAATAGGATTTGTCATTGTGGTAATGAGATAGGAGCAAATGTGCTTAATTGTCATAAAAATTATGTGAAACTGCAAAACATCTGAATGGAAATAAAAATAGGCTTTATTTCCTGTAAGTAAAATATAATTTCTTATTTCTTTCTTATTGTGGTGAAATATGCACTGGTTATTTTCTTGACAGAAGATTCATTCATGTATTTCTTAGTAGATGAGAAGTATCTAGTGAGTAATTTCAATACTCCTTTGGCGGTAAAACTCACACATCAACTTTATCCTGTCACAAGCTCCACTGTAGCACAAAAAAAAAGATAATCCATCTGTAGACATTTGGCATACTATTTTCAATGCCCAATGGTATGGTTTGGGACACACTAGTCATAATATTGTATACTACACCATATGGTTTGGATATGAGTTCTGTATAGTACGGTTGTAAATTGGGATGCAGCTTTTACCCAGTTATCTGTTTTTCATCTTTTTCCATGTCTTTCTCTGTAGATCATTCAGAGGGGAAAATGGTCTGAGATTCAGGCTGAGTATGAGTTTATATGGCCTCAGAGTAGTGAGCTACCTTCCCCTACCTCAACACAAAACACACGTGACGCAGCATTCACACACCACCTGTCAGCACGGCGCAGTAGCACAGACCAACAGTACCAGCTCATATCCGCTGTGGGTAAGAGCATGTTAAAAATACTTTAACATGCACCTATAATACAGTATTTATATGTGCTTATTTCAATATTCCTGACCTCATCTGTAAAGCATACACAGAATTTCTTCTGTTGTAGCATGCAAAAACAACATGGTAAAATAATGCTGGAATCTATGAAAAGCAATGGCTCTACTATGAGAGGGAACAATATTTAAAATCTTCTATAAAAGCTTTTTTATCAATAATAACACACATTTTAGTGATATTCAGTATTGCTGTAGTACAAAGATTTCTAAATGGCAATCGCAGCAAGTCAATAAGGTAAAATCCAAGTCTCTGGCACCCCCTACTTGTGGAACTAATTTAACGCAACCTGCTTGTTTCCTATAGCTACAAACTTTTATAACTTTTCTTTTAACTACAACCAATTGCAAATAGAACATTTATTTGAAATATCAAATATATACAGTATAATATATTGGTTCACACTTGCAGTTTCAATCATTTTTAAATGACTAAAGTTGTGCATGTGGGTTGGTGGACATGTGTTTAGACGTCAAGATCAGCATTCTCTTTGACAAGTGACGATTCTCCAGAGAAGGGCCCTGAGGCGGGCATGGCCCCAGGGGTCCCGGAGAGCACTGAGGTAGAGACAGCTATCCATAACTACTCTTCACTCAGGAGGGAGTCCAGAGCATCATCACTTCCTGGGTGGAAGAGTGTTGACCACCTGGACAACTCTAGTAAGAACACACACACAGAGAGAGAAAGAGAGTATTCATCATTAGAATAGTCTGGTGCCTCAGAACAAAACTTACATATAGTACATGACTGAATCATTGATTTATCATTGATTAATTGCGAGATGCAAGATGTAAAGAGATTGTTGACTCAAAAATTTAAATTCTGTCATTTACTCATCCTCATGTCGTCCCAAACCTGTATGTATTTCTTCATTCTGTGGAACACAAAGATAAAGATTAAACACAAAGATATTTTGGAGAATGAAGAAAATGTTTTTGTCCATACAAAAATAACAATATTGGACCCTATTGGATCCTTTTTGGGAAAAAAATAGAAATGTTGGGTGAACTATCCCTCTAAGAATACATTTTGACTGGATTCAAATAAAATCTACCAAGGCGATGTGTTAATTCTGTGTGCCGAGTGTCAAAACGTAAAACTTAATCAAAACTTAATTGCGAAAACAAATTTCACATATGTTCGGTATTAAAAAAAAAATACACACCTAGACACTTAGAAAGTGACCCCCGCAGAGAAAATTGACATTTTCTCATTTTGTGATTGTGTATGTGATGTACACGCGCGCACACACACACACACACACACACACACAAATCCTCTATATTTGTCTGTCCAGGTGTTTGTATCTCTCTCCACAGGTGCATCTTCAGTCCTGCAGTCTCCTGATGGTAACTGGATCGGCCTGCAGAGCTCCCAGCATTCCCGGCCCAGTCTGCTGACCAAGCGCAAGAGTCTTGTTTTCAGCATGCTGGAGAAAGAATCAGGTGTCGTATCCATGTATGACGAGAAGGGCTCTGATTCAGATCCAGAGGACCAGGGGGGCTGGGGGGCTGCCCTGTTACAGTTTCGCAGACGCTTCTCCGATGAAACATACTATACTGACTCTCAACATGACCCTGAATGGACATACACTCAACACCCACCCGTTACCTCACCCTCCTCAGGTCAGTACACCAACACTGAGACTCTGAACTCAGACTCTGAGATGTCTCCTGCCCCGTCCACTCAAACCTGCAGACCAGCCCACGGTATGCCGCAGAGGAAGAAAGGACCGTCTGATGCACACCTGTATCCTCCATACAGACATCCTGCAAACAGTGCCGCTTCGCCTCTACTGAGGCCAGAGGCACTGGATGTAAACTTTAACCCCCGTCTGGAAGGGGACAGTAGTGATGGGGAGGAGCGGAACGAGCAGGTCAAAAGATCACCGAGGCGCAGAAACAGCAAACGCGAGACATCAGAGCACAGCCGAGCACATTATGCACTGTACAGCGCTGCCACAGTGGTGAGAAAAATAATAGCCTGCTGGTTGATCAAAAAATCATACTGAGATTACTTAGGCACATATAACGTTTGTGATTTGGACTATGGTATGATAAAGATTTGACAGGTAATTTTGTTGCTGCTCGCAATATATCAAGCGCACAAATAAGAATAAACCTATGCTGATTTTTCAGTTAGGTGTACAAAAAATATCTAGCAATTAATATCTTAATGAGGAGACTTTAACCCCACCTATGTGATTATTATATTATTGTTATGTAGCCTAGATTATTATTATAAACTTTAAATACTAGAATATTATTAAAAATAGAAATATATTTCTGCCGCAATTTCTTTAGCTTTATGTGTTTTTTAAGGCATCACAGTTAAATTCTTGAGCTTTCCTTTTAGTGGAAAACTTTTAATAGACTTCTCCTCATCTGGAGAAATGCTGTCATCACCTCCTGTGTTCATAAAAATTTTAATTATTGTCAGGATTGTTTTTTCTTACTATAAGTGTACATTTCTATACAATTAATTCATTTAATCCCATTAATATTCTTTAAAAACAACACAAATGCTGCTTATGTAATATATTGACTTAAAGGTGAATGTATGTGACTCATTTTTTGTCAATATTTAAGATACTAAATAGAAAATGACAATTTTGGCAAGAGTTGCAGCAATGGAAATTATAAAATCATTGACAACAAAAAGGAAGAAAACTTGTTTAGAATTCTTGTTTTTGAGTTTGAATGTGGTTTATATTTGACTCCAGTAGGTGGCAGTGCAGGACAGAGTTGTGCTTTTATTTGCATAAATAGTGTGGAAAAATTTTAAATCCTTTATCTCAGTCATGAAGTGTTTATTTTATATTCTTATTTTTTCTCCTTCATAATATTTGTCTCTCTCTGCTCTTCTCAACTGTCCCTCTCTTTAACACATCTCAGGAGAACAGTGCTGTCCTCCTCAACACCATGATGATGCGCCGGCAACAGAGCCAGGATAACCCAGTCCCTCTGAATTACCAGGCTCCAGACACTGTGACCCCTCCTGATCTTTTGGCCTCTGACGCCATGACACCTGAACATGACTATCAGAACACAGTGGCTCACAACTCCAGCGCCACTAGCCCACCAATGCTGAGCCAACTGGCGGCCAGCAAACCAGAGTTCCGCATTCAAGGCCCTTTGCTTAGGGGCTCCTCTGTTAATGAAACCCTGGAACAGGAACTGAGATCCAAACTCTGTGAGCTGGTTGGCCAAGTCAGCGAGATGGATGTGATGTCATCTGATTTTGAGCCAATCGGGGAAGTGGGCGACAAGCAAGAGGATCAAGTAAGGGAGAAAGAACGTGAGAAATTGAGACCAAAGGAGAGGCGTGAGAGCAAACAAGACAAGAGGGAAGAAAAGTCGAAGGAAACTGGGAATCAGAGTGAAAGACAAGCAGTTAGAGAGATGGACACAAGTGATGCAGTAAGACAGATAAATATAGCGAGAGAAATGAAGAGAGATAGGGAGCGACAGAAAGAAATTGAAAGCCAAGTAGAGAGAGAGCGAGAGAGACAAAGAGAGCTGGAGAAACAAATCGAGAGGAACGGAGAAAGACAACGAGAGATCGAGATGCAGGTTGAGAGGAAACAGGAAAGACAGAGAGAAATGGAGAAAGAGCAGAAACAAGAGCAAGAGAGACAATCAGAGATTGAGCACAAGATAGAAAAGAAGAGGAAAAGCATACGCATGGAAAAAGAGAAATTAGAACCTATAGTGAGTACGAAATCCAAAGAGGAAGAGAAACAAGAATCCTCAGGTAGACTAATGGAGCGAAATAAGAGTTTGAAGGAAGACTATGATAAAACAGAAAAGCCCAATGAGGAAAAGGTGAAGAGAATATCACCGCAAAGAAGCCAATCAGAAACAGGGTCAGAAAAACAAGAACAACGTGAGACAAAGACAACAAGGTCTTCAACCACATCTCCAGACAGTGCCCACTGTGGTCTGGAGGAGCCAATGTCTCCATCAGAGGTAAGCACTGGCTCCGGCCTGTTACACTAAAAGTTCCTACTTCAGCTAGACTTTGTTCTAAACTCTAGTGAACTGCCTAACCAAACTCCAAAACAGTTATTTAACTAAAGCTGTAAACATATTGACAGTTTAAACAACTTGATTATTTTCAGACTGTTGCTGCACCATGACCATAGTTAACCTGAATAAGAAAACTTACTGTAGAAGAAGACTGCTTATAGTGTCTCTTGTAGCAAAAGTAAGAAGGTCATGCAACACATTTTAGATGCTACAATGTGTAATTTATTTATTTATTTATTGTGCATAAGATATGTTTCAAGCCTTAAAAAAGTCATAATGCATTGTGAGAAGGTCATTAATTGTTTGATGTAGTTGAGGGAAATATCCATAGACATATAAATACATAGATGCCTCATTGGCCACTTTGGCCCATTGCTGTGATGCTTCAACTCGTCTGACATAATGGACCAGGCAAGACTGCTCTATAATCAAATAAAAATAAACAGGGGAGTTGCATTTTTTTTTCTGGACAATGTGCAATTACATTTACATTTCTTAACTGATTTCATTGGTTTATTATCTACATAGAGTACAAAAAAGTCTCCAGTTACTTAGAATCTTGATCGTTAGACATGGAAAATTATTCTTTGTCACTTCACAAGCATAGATTTGGCTTATTTTTCTTGTTAAAATTGTGACTGCATCGCTAATGTAATATAATGTACTGTACATAAATTGTGTTTCATTTTTTTAATTGTGGAAATGACTAATGCTAATAATTGACCATCATTGAAAAAATAATAAAGTTATAGAATAAAGTAATAGAATTGACAAATACAAATCAAATAGTAAGGCACTGTCAGTCAGTCTGCTTTCTATCTATCTATCTATATATATAGAGAGAGATTTTTAAGATTCTTATAGTTTTTTAAGCTTTTTTTGTAGCAATGAAAGGATCCAGATATACACCAGGAGAGACCATTACAAAGACAATTATAAGATATGCCATTATTGATTTCCAGAGGTGAAATTTAGGTGTTACATTTTTTTTTAAGTAAAAATTTTATCCATATATTTTATATTTTGTGCAGCACATCCATTATATATATCTGTATCAGTATCTGTAGGAATCTCAAAATTATTTCTGTCTCTAGCTGTGTCCCAATTCAGAGGCTGTATCCTTCAAAGATTGTTTTCAGCTGCAATTCTTCAAATGTGGCCTTGAAATGCATCCTTCGTTTCCTAGGCCATGAAGCTTACAACTGATGGATCATTCACAGCCCAGACTATCCTAAGATTCATTGCGCACTGGTGACAACAGAATTTTTTTGAGAGAAAATGCCAGATAAGACTTTTAAATGCAAGTGAATACCTACACCAATATTACACTAATATTGGGTTTCAACATGGTGGAATATCTAACAATACAAAACACTTTAAAGCAGTTTAAATACTGACATCTTACTAAGATGCGATTTTATAGATAATTTATACGTTTTATACATAAATGGACCAAGGTGAACAAATTTAGACAGGTTGTTACCCTGTTGTTTTCAGACAGTTGAATATAACTTTTAAAAATGTCCAGACATTACTGCTGCTTGTCAATGGTAGCTGTCACAGTTGCTAAGTGACAAGAGCAATCCTCTGTATAGAAGTCAGGGCCTTTGAAGTTCATTAAAGGATACAGCCTCTGAATTGGGACACAGCTTGTTTCCGGAAATAGGCAGGGCTTAAACCGGAAATAAGTTAGATTACACGAGAAGCCCATTTTAAATGCAATTCTATTCCCTTCATAGTTTTCATTTAACAGATATACCATAATTTTTTTATTATAATTAATAACTTTTAAAATATCTTTTAATTAAAACAAAAAATACAAATAAAGAATGTTTTCCTTTTATTTAACATTTAGTTTTAAATAACTAAACTGTTAAATAAAATGAAAACATTCTTTATATTTTATTTTCCAGAGGAAATATGTGTAAAGATGTCAGAACAATCATCCACAACCTCAAATAAGAGGACTCTATACCTGATTAGAGAACATGGAATTTGAAAATATTCAGTGCTAAATTGCTAAAAAAAAAAATAATTTACTATAAATGCAAATCAATAAATTTTAAAGAATAAATTATGGATCAGCTCCAGGAGGGAATAAGACAGAGAAACATATCATGTTTCACATCGTACAAGTTTTAAAACATCTAAACAGACATATCAAATAGTAGATCAGTAGCCTATTTTAGTTGATATCTCTTGGCGTGACACTTGAACTAAGGCGCTACAGTGTCACGCCACATTAAAGAGCATCATAACCACATTTATTGTTTGTATTTCATGATAAAATTGACAGATTTCAAAAGTTAAGACTTTCAGTATAAATAGTAATAAATAAAATTGAAACAGTAAATAAAATGTATAAACGTATGCATGTAAAAGTATAGTATTTAGGGTAAAAGTTCACCTACTCTCTTACCCCATATACTGTATATGATTTTTTTTTAAATACAAAATATACTACTTTTGTCATTTCTTTTCCCATTAAATGTGTTCCTCTATCAATGTTCAGTAAAAAGATACTTATGTATTTTACCAAGTATGGTTTCATTCAAAAATATAGTATTACCATTTAATGCAATCAATGGATTGTGGTACAGGCACAGTATATTTAAAGGGGTGGTTGACTGTTTTTTTTTTCTAGGCTTGATTGTGTTTATGGGGTGCAGTCTAACATGTGTTAAAGGTGGGGTAAGGGATTTCTGGTAGCCAATGTTGATATTTCAAATCACCACAACAAAAACGTTGTGTTTGTTGACCCTACCCCAAAAGGGTCTCGCCCCTTTTGCCCCAGGCAACGATTAGTTCTGTGAAACAAAGCAAAACCAATGTTATTCACCTATCGAGAAGAAACAAAGGGCCTTCCCGCTCCTCGAGTTCTCTCCAGTGCTGGAAAGCTGATCCGATATTTACACGGGTCCTACTTCTTGCCTTATCGTAACACTGTGTCTACACCAGACGCGAGCGGCAAGACAAAATACTATAGAACTCATTATAATCAGTGATGCTGTCTACACTGGATGCGGCGCGACACGACAAATCCCCGACAGAAAACTGCTGCCACGTTCTATTTATGACGTATTGACACTAAATTCAAATGATTTTCAGCGGTCGCTTTGTCGCGTCCAGTGTACACAGACTTTAGCTGTTGCGGCGCGACACAACAACTGTCGCGTCCGGTGTAGACACGGCATAAGTCTTCTTTTGTTCCGCTTTTCCTCTTTTATTTTTTATCCGCCATCTCTATAATTCTGTGGTCGCTCGACTTGGCTAATGTCCGTCATGTGCACTGAGCGCTCTCTCCTGTGCATCATGAGTAGACACGCCTCTTACTGCTGATTGGCTACAAGTTTGTTTTCCTACTCGGCCCGACTCAGTTTTCTAAAGCGTTTTTGAAAAAATACATACCCCACCTTTAATGCTTCGTTTTTAAAAAATGCATTATTTTTCACATAATTTACCTTTATTCTACACAGCTCTGTCCCTTCTCTCATAAACGTGCTGATCATTTCCTGCTTTTATGAAGCCCCTCCCTCAGAAATACGTGATGGGCTCAGATTGGTTAGCTGGCCCAGTGTGTTGTGATTGGCTAAACCGCCTCTAGTGCGCGTCTGAACGTCACACCCCTCACCTCAGTGGCATGTGCTCCGGTGGTATTGTAAACAATGGCATCATCTATATTGCTTATCAGTTTGAGCCCGATTAAGACGCAGAGGATATTAGTGAAGAGGATCGCACAGAACCTGTGCAAGCACGGCTCTTAATGGTATGTTTTTTTTATTGTTGTTGTCTCATACTTTTAGATACGCTGTTATTTGTAAATGGTACTGCTTCTGTTAGCTTTTGATATATGGTTTTATTTAAAGCTGATTAAAGGTTTAATAAAGTACGGCAACCGTTATACAACCATGTATAACGCTTCTCATAGCTATGTGAAAATAAGTGTATAAATGGAACAGTTCATTGTTGGAGCTGAACTGAATGAGAGAGAGAGAGAGATGCAGAGCAGGGAGCAGGGGAGAACAGTATTGAGAACCACTGCTTTAGAACATGGATTTTGAAACTTGTGAAACCATTAGACATTAGAAAAGACAGAAACGCGATTCATATATGAATAGATTTTTACATGCACCTCTAGTTTTCTCTTCCTCTTCTCTAAAGCAGCGCAGCATGGCCCCGCCCCCTTTGCTGCCTTT
>NW_015547752.1:46645-53244 GCF_001515605.1 Sinocyclocheilus anshuiensis
TTTGTTGTTGTCTCATACTTTTAGATACGCTGTTATTTGTAAATGGTACTGCTTCTGTTAGCTTTTGATATATGGTTTTATTTAAAGCTGATTAAAGGTTTAATAAAGTACGGCAACCGTTATACAACCATGTATAACGCTTCTCATAGCTATGTGAAAATAAGTGTATAAATGGAACAGTTCATTGTTGGAGCTGAACTGAATGAGAGAGAGAGAGAGATGCAGAGCAGGGGAACGTGAGGAACAGTATTGAGAACCACTGCTTTAGAACATGGATTTTGAAACTTGTGAAACCATTAGAATCGTTAGAAGACAGAATCATGATTCATATATGAACAGATTTTATGTGCACCTCTAGTTTTCTCTTCCTCTTCTCTAAAGCAGCGCAGCATGGCCTCGCCTGCTTCGTTCCATGTTCCCGGGGGCGGGGTTTTTCTGGGTTTGTGATGTCACAAACCTGGGAAGTAACTCGTTGTAGTCCCTACAAGCCGTTTTTGTAGGCATTAAACTGCCAGAATTTTAAAAGACGATATCTCCATTTGCATTCAACTTTCAACACCACAACTTTGCAGATATTGTTTATGCTCAAACAGCAACATTACACACTAACTAACGTTAAAAAAGTGAAATCGCAATCAACCACCCCTTTAAAAGAGCATATAGGCAGTTCACTGTGGTTTGGAATAGAGTCCCAGTTCACTCTCTATTGTGAATATCAAGTGATGTTATGCACCCAACTTCCCTTTTTCCAGTTTAAATAATAAACTGCACACTGTTGTTAAGCTGAGACTTAATGTGATTACAAAAGTGGGATGAGTTTGCAGATCAATATCCTTTGTTGATCCTAAAGCAAAATTCTTATCAACCAATCTCAGCCCTACACCTAAAACCAGAGGATAGTGATTGGTTGAATGTGGTTACAGGAATATCAAAGGATGTTGATGACCTACTTGTGTAAATTATGTGGTGCCTTATAAGAGACTGAGCTCCGTTAGAAGATGCCTGCTCGTCTAGATCCTTAATTCCGGCACTCTATCAAACCCTTAAACTTACATTTATGTTACAAATTGAACTCAGAACGAAGATCTTCGCTCTCATTGGTGGTGAGAAGTCATGATCAAGCTCACACAGAAAAGCATGTCTGATGAAAGCTCAATTCTGTGTTGCCACTTCAGACTTGTATCGTGCATGAGGTAATGTGTGACGCATGAACCAGCCTGCAGAAATGAATATAGAACCTCTCTAGATGTTGTGAGAACATCTGATGCTGACGAGGGAATGCACAATAAGAGCAGCACTGTCTTCCTCTATGGATTCTCTTCACCTGGCATCTGGTCCAGTCCTTTCATTTCCAGCTAGCATCTTGTCCATTATATTAAAGGAACAGTTAAACCAAAATTGACAACTATTTCTTCATATACTGACCCTTGTGTCTTTCCAAACCACTATGATTTTGTTGGTTATTTAGAACACACACATACACGCACAAAAAAAAAGAAAATCTGAAGACTGTTATCCATGCTCATTATGACACTCTTAAAATGTGCTTCCATGAAGAAGCTTTAATGGACATTTTATAGTGAAAAAGGTTCTGTATATTATTAAAATGTTCTTTACATTAAGAAAAAAAAAAGTATCTTTTAAGAACTGTTCGCTGAAAGGTTTTTTGAGGAATCCAAAAATGTTTTTTTGCTAGAAAACCCTTTTGGAACCTTAATTTTTAAGAGTGAAAAATGGAGATTGCTTTCAAGCTTCAAAAAGGAAACTACAGCACTATGGAATAGAAACACTGAAAATCTTGAAATCTGCTCATGAGAGATGCAGCAATGTCTGATTTGTGAGTGAATCATTCTTTTGAATCAGATCTTTTCAATTAATCGGTCTGGTTGACAAAACTAATCTGAATGATTAGTTCACATATCTGACATCTTTCCAAAGATGAAGATTATCAGTGAATAAGGACAATTTTAATTAACATACTGCTTTGAATATAGTGCATAAGTTGCACTGACAACTTTTTTGACACCGATGTGGTGCATTTGCATTCTTTTGGAAATGCAGAACAGAAACCAGTACAATCATCAGGACTTCTCCTAATGTGTTCCATAAAAAAAGAAAGAAAGTCATACAGGGTTGGAATGGCATGAGGGTGAGTAACTGATGACAGAATTTTCATTTTGGTGTGAACTATCCCTTTAATAGTTTGTCTTTTGTCTTTCATCTATTTTATCTTTCTTTCTACTTCATTTTCTTTGTTTTTCTCTTTCATTTGTCTTTCTGTCCGATCTCTCTCTTTGTGTCTCTGTGTTTCTCTCTTTCTTTCAACCCCCTCCTGTTGGTCCAGGAGGGTCTGAGTGATAATGCCCTGCAGCAGAGGCTTCAATTACTCTTCTCTCTTACAGCAGGTGAGATATATCATGAGAAGACGCAGTAGAGCTGGAGAGATGCCTCCTGAATCCAGTCCATTCATACTCCTGCCTTAGAACCTGCTCATGACATTGCAGAGTCTGTTAGAGTCAGATACACACAGTGGGGGAAAATCTTCCTTTAGATTTCTTTTACATCTACAGAACTGGTGGTGATATTGAGAGCAGAACATGATGTTGTTTAACAAAAACCTGTTACTCTGGTTCTGAGCTGCTCGGTTCTCTTCATTATGTTGAAAATGTTTACTGCTACTATCCATGGGTCAAAACAGGCCTTAATTAAAAAAAATAATAATAACAAATATACTATATTTACTTATATTATTATACTTATTATACTATATGTAATTTTTGTAAGTCTCTTTGGCTCACCTAGGATGCTTTTTTTTGTTTTGTTAAATGTTATTACAATTTAAAATAACTGTTTTGTATTTTTATATAGCTATTTTAAAATGTAATATGAATTGAATTCATTTAATAATGAATTTTCAGCAGCCATTACTCCAGTCTTCAGCAGAAATCATGCTGATTAGCTCAATAAATATTTATTATTTTTATCAGTGTTGAAATCAGTTATGCTGCTTAATTTTTATTTATTTTTTATTTTTTTGGAAGCCATGAAACTTTTTCAGAATTATTTGATGAATAGAAAGTTGAAAAGAACATTTATTTTTTAAATGTTTTGTAACATTATACATGTCTTTATTGCCACTTTTGATCATGCTTTAATATGTATCCTTTCTGAATAAAAAATTTAATTTCTTTTTTTTTTAACTGTTACTTCAATATTATGTAGAATTCATGTGTTTGTCTAACAAAATTTCAATAAACATATTCATGAATTTATAGGAAAAATTTGTAATAACAAACCATGGCAGAATGGGCAACAGGAATACTGATTTCATTCAAATTTAGATTTCACTCAGTAAGGGTGAAATGACATGTTGGCTTGTAGTTTGTAAATGTATCTAATGTGTTATATTTTGGTTATTGTTTTACAATAACTTTGGCAACTAGATTGAATTATGATTAGTGTAGTTTATACCATTTAGGCAAAATCTTAATTTCTAAAGGTCCAAATTAGGCAATTTCAGTGGTGTCACAATTTTATGAACTTTTTATTATGCAAAAAAATAATGCAGTAATAAGGTTGCTTGAAAAATGTGGGGCACAGCTGAATGTAACTTTAAAAATTTAATATTAAAATAAGTAAACTTACAGTAGATAAATAATTTAAAATACTTTAAGTATAATTTCAGCAACAAGTCAGAATTATTAAATTGTTTTATAAAATTAATTGTTGCATAAAATAGACAAGTACACATCCTGCCAAAAACCTGCACAGATTTTTTTTTTTTAAACTAGCTCATTTTCATGCTACAGGTATGTTAATGTTGTGTTAAATTATTGTCTATCCAAAATATTTGTCTAACATGTCTAAAGAACATGAGATTTGTGTCTTTATTGCTATACCATTTAGCCTAATAAGGGAGCAGTTTTCCCTACCAATTTCCCCTTTTGGGCAAGCATCAATACATTATAAATGTGCTCTACATTTTATTTAAGATTTTAAGATTGTGTGAATGTGGTCTTTTAACTTTCATTGGGTGTTAGATTTATTTAGCTCTGCACATCAGTTTTCTACATGTTCCTTCACTATACAGGTCTATTTTTACGTGCACACCGACCCTTTAAGAGCTCGAGGCACTCATGGTTTTAGAACTGAGTTTGGATCAATTATTTCTGTGATCAAAGCATAAACCAACCCAACCATTAATTGATTCCTCAAGTATTCATTACTGAATCACACTGCTCCACTCTTTCTTCCTGTCTCTTTCATTCTCACTTTCTCATCTTGAAAAGTAATTTTGTCTCATCATATTACCCTCTCCCATGTGTGCTTACTGTCTTACTTACAAGCACGCACATCAACAAGTACATCTCATATTGATGGCTTAGTACTCTAAATGAACTCTGATGCCTGTTACACTTTGAAAAGCTTATTGACAAGAACAAATGTACCTCTCATCCAGGTTGTTTCACAGTCTTACGATGACGTGTGCTCTGTTGTAGTGTCAGAGTTTTTGGCACATTGTGATTTGACCCGTTATCTCTTATAGAAATAGTTTACTCAAAAATGAATATTAAGTCTTCTTTTCTCACCCTCATGTCCATACAAACCTGGATGCTGTTATTTTTTCTATGTTCCACAGATAAAATACGTTGTACTAAATACGGGTTTTGAACAACATGAGGTTGATTTAATAATGACTATTAATTTTCAAGTAAATTATTTCTGTAATATTCAAATATGTATGTTGATGGATGTGTGTTACTCACTTTAAGACACCCTCAATGATTACCTTTCACCTCTGAGATGTTCAAGCATCTCTCATCCACGTACATCCACGTCACACTCTTCTTCTCTCATAATCCTCTCATCCTGTTTATTGATCCAACAGGTTGAGCATGCAAGCAATACATCCCAGCTAATTAAGCTGAGAGTGAGAGCTACGTGGAAGTTGTGATCCTCTCAACATTTCTTTTTTTTATTATTCTTTTATTAATAAATGTTGTATGGAAATTAGTTTCAAGAGCACCTGATATGCATTTGAATTCCATCAGTTTTGCATATCTATTTATCAGTGGTTTTCTCATCTGTTTTATGTGTTCTCTCATGTATATGGAGCAGAAGTACTCCGCTGCATCTTTATGCAGCATCACCACAGAGGTTCTGAAGGTCCTGAATGCCACAGAAGAATTACTTGGAGAGGCAGAAGGCAAAGGTCATGACCCTTCTCTGGCTTGCACACCCATGTCCTCAGGCCCAGGCAACAGGAAACTGGACCAACACCTCACTAAGATGGAGGAAAATGTAAGATTCACTACTGGAAAATGTTCTAGTGTTGTTTTTGATACTTTTTAATGAAGATGGGAAATCCAAGATTAGTGTTTTTAAGACAAACCATAATTATGACCATTGAAACCTACTCTACAGAAATATTCTACTAAAGCCAAAGCAAATTATTCAAATATAACCTGGACAATATTTTTTTAATTTACGTTCACTGTTTTTCTACCCCTGGGAGTACAAGTAAACCTGAAGAGAAAGATTTCCAATTAAATTCATAATAATGGTATATTTCTATTTAATATTTCAAGTATAAATATTGTTACAGAACAGTTTATTATTTTTTATTATACATTTTTATATTATAAATTTTTATTATAAAATTATTTTATTATATTTATATTTTATTGTATATATTAATGTCATTGAAAATACATTTAGTATTAAAAAAACATGCAGTTCTCCCTTTCATCTGTGAAATTCTGATCTAATTTTGTGATGATGTGAACTGTGTGCAGGTGTATTTGGCAGCAGGTGCTGTGTACAGCCTAGAGGAGGCGCTAAGTGACTTAGAAGAGTGTGCTCGCAGTATCAGCAGCTCCACCACAGAGACTGAGCTGGCCTTTCTAGAAGATCAGGTGGCCACTGCTGCCACCCAGGTGCAGCAGTCCGAGCTCCGGGTGTGTGCTTGCATGTGACATAATGCAGACCGGTCCTAAATGTGCTACTGATACAGTATCAAACACTTCAAGTGTAAATTCAGAAGTTTATCTGTTCTTTGCAGATATCAGATATTGAGGCAAGAATATCAGCCCTTAAAACAGCAGGTCTAAATGTATCTGCATGCACAAGGTTTTCCAAGTACAAATCTAAACCTATGGTGAGTTTCATCAGCATTACACTTTTTGAATTTTAAAGACAAACAGGATGCATTTGAACTTATAAGTGCAATGGATTTGTGTAATGATTTTAGAATTAGTGATTTAATGTTTTTCCTGCCAGCCCCAGACACTGGACTCTTCTCGCCATCAGAGGAGAAAGCTGCCTGCTCCTCCTATCAGAAGTCTGTCATCAGGTATGAACACATGCACATACACCAACATTTAATACTTTGAAATGGATCTCACCCTTATTTCTCATGTAATTCTAAACCTGTAAGACTTACTATTTTCCATAGAGTACAACTAAAAACAGTGCAGAATCTCTAGAGGGCGTATTTTAATAATAGAGACTCCAAAGAAGACAAAAACAATATACAGGTGCATCTCAATAAATTAGAATGTCGTGGAAAAGTTCATTTATTTCAGTAATTCAACTCAAAT
>NW_015547752.1:53548-55285 GCF_001515605.1 Sinocyclocheilus anshuiensis
AATTTGAGTTGAATTACTGAAATAAACTTTTCCACGACATTCTAATTTATTGAGATGCACCTGTAAGTTGTCCATAGTACTTGTGCATTAGAATCCAAATCTTTCAAAGTTATATGATAGCTGTGTGGGGAACAGACTGCTAAAAACTTCCCCTGGCCTTCTGTATTCAGTTTGAATATAACACGTCAAAACATGTTGTGCCAAGTTCCCCTTCAGGAACTCGAGCTGCGTCGAAACGTTATGGGAACGACTTCAGCGTGACCACGCTCTGAATCACATGTGTAATCAGTCCAATGGATGGGCAAGACGTCACGGGCGGGGTGACGTAAAGACCAGGAAGCTTAAAAGCACGTGCGGTGGATACAGCGGCAGCTTCTGTCAGGAGTTGACTGCCTGCATTGCGAGCGTTTGTTTCTGCCTTGCTTTGCTCTCAGAAGGCTCTCTTTGAGGATGGAACCTTCACTAGCATTTCTCGCGGTGCCGGACCCGCTTTCGCCGGGGTGGAGCGGCGGCTGTGCTCGTGGGGTTCGCATTTGGATCTGGAGGAGGGAATGTAGACGGGCGAGTCCCTATCTTCTTCCTCACCCACCAGATCCAGAGCCCGCACTCGGGGTTCGGAACCTGCGCTGCGGTTCTTCCCACGGGGGAGAGGGCTCGACGCTCTGCCTGTCTTCCTCCGAGGAGGTTGATATGGAGGGCGTCGATGAGCTCGCCAGTTGCACAAGCATCAGTTACACAAGCATATTATGCCTAATATTATAATGAGCAGCATTAATGGGGAGCGGAGCTCGCGCAGTCAGCTCTCGGGGGGGCTGATTGTGCCTTTCCCGCTGTTAAGCGCTCCGCCCTCGCTGGGCACGCTCCAAAGGAGTGTTTCCGTGCCTGTGATCTTGCGGTTCCGGTCCCACTCCTGCTGAGACACGGCAGCGATTGAGTTAGCGGGGATCGCACATGATCTGGCGGATGGGTTGGAGACGGGCTCTGAGGAATTAAATGAAGTATTTATCTGACTATGAGAAGTTAGATATACAGGGGCTCTTGGGATAAAAATTTCTCGAGTGACAGCATTTGTCACAATCGATCTAAAAGACACATACTTCTATATCTCCATCCTTCCTCATCACAGGAAGTTCCTGAGGTTTGCTTTGGGGGCAAAGCTTACCAATATCGGGTTCTTCCTTTTGGCCTTGCACTCTCAACCCCACACTTTCACCAAGTGTGTGGATGCTGCTCTGGCTCCTCTGTGACTCCAGGGCATCTGCATACTCAACTACATAGACGATTGGTTGATACTAGATCAATCAGGGCAGATAGCGATTCGGCATCAAGATGTCGTTCTCGCTCACATGAAAGAGTTGGGGTTAAGACTAAACGCAAAGAAAAGTGTGCTTTCTACAGTGAATCTTACTCACCAGACCGTGAGTAAATGAAGTATTTATCTGACTATGAGAAGTTAGATATACAGGGGCTCTTGGGATAAAAATTTCTCGAGTGACAGCACATGTTTACCTCTCTTCCTCCGAGGACGTTGAGGTGGTCAGCAGGGGCTGCTGGGCGGGAGCAGTCCCAACCTACCGTGTTCCAGCTCCTCATTCTGGGGGCGTCACTTCTCGTACTCAGCAGAGTCTAGAGTCACAGTGGCGCTCCCAGGCCGAAGGCTTATAGCGGAAGGCGGTTCTGCGGACCCTCATTCTCGCTGGATAGTCTCCGTCTAAAACATCCTGATGCCTAAGGCCT
>NW_015547752.1:58127-58525 GCF_001515605.1 Sinocyclocheilus anshuiensis
ACCAGGGCATCCGCATACTCAACTACATCGACGATTGGTTGATATTAGCTCATTCAGAGCAGATAGCGGTTCGGCATCGAGATGTCGTTCTCGCTCACATGAAAGACTTGGGGTTAAGACTAAACGGCAAGGAAAGTGTGCTTTCTCCATTACAGAGGACCACTTATCTGGGCGTGGTGTTGGATTCGACCACGATGCAGGCATGTTTGTCTCACGGCAGTCACGAGAGTGAGAGAAGGCCAGTCACTCACTGTCAAGCAGTTTCAGAGACTGCTGGGTCTGATGTCAGCTGGGTCCAACGTGATACCTTTTGGCCTGCTGTACATGAAACCCCTACAGTGGTGGCTCAAGACCAAGGGGTTCTCCCCGAGGGGAAACCCGCTTCGCATGCTCAAGGT
>NW_015547752.1:58817-59105 GCF_001515605.1 Sinocyclocheilus anshuiensis
AGACCAAGGGGGGCTCCCCGAGGGGAAACCTGCTTTGAATGCTCAAGGTCATGCGGCGCTGCCTTCGTGCCTTAGACATGTGGAGGAAACCTTGGTTCTTGTCTCAGGACCAGGTGCTGGGAGCTCCTTGTCGCCTCGTAACGCTAGCGACAGACGCGTCCCTCACTGGTTGGGGAGCGGTCATGAGTGGCCACTCGGCCCGCAGTCTGTGGAGTGGTCGCCATATCAGTGGCACATCAATTGGCGTGTTTCTAGCTTTGAAACACTTTCTCCCGGACCTAAGAAATC
>NW_015547752.1:59720-63349 GCF_001515605.1 Sinocyclocheilus anshuiensis
TACACAATGCCCGTCTCTCCTCAGTGCCCTCAGAAGATCGGTCTGCCAACCCTGCCACTCACGGTGCTTCAGGGCGATGCGGTCTCTGGCGAGTGCTTCTCTCAGTCACCGCCCGGGAACGTAGCGGTACTAAGAAGCTCGCTACCTCTTCGGAGGTCTCTAGAGTAGCTAGTTTGGCCATCCCCTGCCGGTTCGCTACTTCAGGGCACCAAGCTAGCCACTCTGATTACACCAGAGGTCAGTCTCGAGAGACTGATTACCTTAGTAGGTCACCTGACGGTGTGGGAGCCCCTGCCAAGCGTGCCCTATTGGGTCCTGCCCCGAGCAGGCTCTGGTTCTATCAGTCTAGTCTTCCTAGCAGATGACGCGGGTCTGAGGACCGTTGTTTTCAATAGGAGACTTCAGCTTAGAGAGTCCTGATGCCATGGCTCAGGACTTCGGAGTGCAGGCCCCTCTGGGGAAAAGTGGTGTACACCTCATTATATGGTGCCCATCTCTCCTCAGTGCCCTCAGGAGTTCGATCTGCCAACACTGCCACCTACGGTGTGAGAGAAGGCCAGTCACTCACTGTCAAGCAGTTTCAGAGACTGCTGGGTCTGATGTCAGCTGGGTCCAACGTGATACCTTTTGGCCTGCTGTACATGAGACCCCTACAGTGGTGGCTCAAGACCAAGGGGTTCGCCCCGAGGGGAAACCCGCTTTGCATGATCAAGGTCACACAGCGATGCCTACGTGCCTTAGACATGTGGAGGAAACCTTGGTTCTTGTCTCAGGACCAGGTGCTGGGAGCTCCTTGTCGCCTCGTAACGCTAGCGACAGACGCGTCCCTCACTGGTTGGGGAGCGGTCATGAGTGGCCACTCGGCCCGCAGTCTGTGGAGTGGTCGCCATATCAGTGGCACATCAATTGGCGTGTTTCTAGCTTTGAAACACTTTCTCCCGGACCTAAGAAATCACCATGTGTTGGTGCGCACCGACAACACAGCGATGGTCTCTTATATCAACCACCAAGGAGGTCTGCGTTCGAGCCCCCTGTACAGGCTGGCGCACCAGATCCTTGTGTGGTCCCAGGGCAAACTCCTCTCGCTGAAAGTAGTTCATATTCCTGGGCATCTCAATATGGGAGCAGACATCCTGTCGAGGTAGGGATCAAGGCCCAGGGAATGGAGACTTCACACCGAGGTGGTGAAGCAGATATGGAGTATATTTGGCCAGGCTCAGGTGGACCTGTTTGCAAATCGAGAGACATCGCACTGTCCCCTCTGGTTCTCTCTGACTCATCCAGCTCCTCTCGGACTGGACGCTATGGTACAGACGTGGCCGAAGCTTCGTCTGTACGCCTTTTCCCCGATCGCTCTGCTCCCGGGAGTTCTGGATAGAGTGCGACGGGACGGGGTCCGTCTACTTTTAGTAACCCCGTTATGGCCGGTCTGAGTATGGTTCTTGGACCTGATTTCTCTCCTCGACGGCTCTCCAATGGAGATTGCCGTCAGGAGGGATCTCCTCTCACAGGCGGAGGGCACGATATTCCACCCCCGCCCGAAGCTGTGGGTGGGGCCCCTGAGGGGGCACAACTCGTAGCTTCCGGTCTCTCAACCGAGGTTGTTGAGACCATCCTCCAATCCAGAGCTCCCCCTACCAGGAAACTGTATGCCCTGAAGTGGAAGCTTTTCACTTCTTGGTGCGGAGACCGCCAGCTCGAGCCAGTCAACTGCCCAGTTGGTACAGTTCTGGAGTTCCTGCAGGCCCGTCTCTCCACAGGGTTGACCCACTCCACCCTAAAGGTCTACGTGACGGCCATTGCGGCCTACCGTGCCCCTATTGGTGGCCAGTTAGTGGGCAGAAACCCCCTGGTTACACGTTTCCTCCGCGGTGCACTGAGGCTGAGGCCTCTGGTACGATCTCGCGTCCCCCTGTGGGACCTGGCTGTGGTGCTAGAAGCTCTCTGTAAGCCTCCATTCGAGCCTATTTAGGAGATTTCTGATCGCCATCTCACTATAAAGACCTTCCTTCGGGCGATATCTTCTCTCAAGAGAGTTGGGGATCTGCAGGCCCTCTCATTGGCCCCTTCCTATCTTGACTTTGCGCCCTGTTTGGCCAAAGTGTTTCTCTACCCTCGAACGGGGTATGTCCCTAAAGTCCCCTCCTCTACACCATGGCCTGTCATACTCCAGGCCTTCTGTCCTCCTCCCTTCCGGGAGCCCGACCAGCAGAAGCTACTAAGCAGACCCTCGGCCGGTGGATTGTAGATGTCATTTCCATTGCTTATGAGTCCTCTGATTTCCTCTCGCCACTAGGGGTCAAGGCTCACTCGACTAGAAGTGTGGCGGCCTCCAAGGCCTTTTTAGCAGGTGTGCCTATGCAGGACATCTGCAACGCTGCGGGTTGGTCCACGCCCCTCACGTTCATCAGGTTCTATGGCCTAGAAATGCGAGCCACTTCGGGCTCTTCTGTTCTCTCGCTCTAGCTGTGCCCTTCCACACTAGGCAGGGATTTGTAATTCTGGCGGCGTGGGCATACTCATTCCCATAGCGTTTCGATGCAGCTCAAGTTCCTGAAGGGGAACGTCTCCAGGTTATGCATGTAACCATGGTTCCCCGAGGGAATGAGACGCTGCGTCTCAGTGCCATACTTCCGGCATCCCTGTGAACGCTTGCTTCATTCCTAGAAGCTGACGCCGGTTCCACCGCACGTGCTTTTAAGCTTCCTGGTCGCTACGTTCTCTCCACAGGGTTGACCCACTCCACCCTAAAGGTCTACGTGACGGCCATTGCGGCCTACCGTGCCCCTATTGGTGGCCAGTTAGTGGGCAGAAACCCCCTGGTTACACGTTTCCTCCGCGGTGCACTGAGGCTGAGGCCTCTGGTACGATCTCGCGTCCCCCTGTGGGACCTGGCTGTGGTGCTAGAAGCTCTCTGTAAGCCTCCATTCGAGCCTATTTAGGAGATTTCTGATCGCCATCTCACTATAAAGACCTTCCTTCGGGCGATATCTTCTCTCAAGAGAGTTGGGGATCTGCAGGCCCTCTCATTGGCCCCTTCCTATCTTGACTTTGCGCCCTGTTTGGCCAAAGTGTTTCTCTACCCTCGAACGGGGTATGTCCCTAAAGTCCCCTCCTCTACACCATGGCCTGTCATACTCCAGGCCTTCTGTCCTCCTCCCTTCCGGGAGCCCGACCAGCAGAAGCTACTAAGCAGACCCTCGGCCGGTGGATTGTAGATGTCATTTCCATTGCTTATGAGTCCTCTGATTTCCTCTCGCCACTAGGGGTCAAGGCTCACTCGACTAGAAGTGTGGCGGCCTCCAAGGCCTTTTTAGCAGGTGTGCCTATGCAGGACATCTGTTCCCTCCTCGTGGAAGAGAGTCCAGGTTCTACAACCGGTACTTCATCGTTCCGAAGAAGGATGGAGGGTTGCGTCCCATTTTAGATCTGCGTCAGTTGAACAGTTCAGTCATGCGACTGAAGTTCAGGATGCTCACACTCAAACAAGTCGTGTCTCAGATCAGGTCTGAGGACTGGTTTGTCACGATCAATCTAAAAGACGCATACTTCCATATCTCCATCCTTCCTCATCACAGGAAGTTCCTGAGGTTCGTTTTTGGGGGCAAAGCGTACCAATATCGTGTTCT
>NW_015547752.1:63453-67068 GCF_001515605.1 Sinocyclocheilus anshuiensis
GTGCCTATGCAGGACATCTGCAACGCTGCGGGTTGGTCCACGCCCCTCACGTTCATCAGGTTCTATGGCCTAGAAATGCGAGCCACTTCGGGCTCTTCTGTTCTCTCGCTCTAGCTGTGCCCTTCCACACTAGGCAGGGATTTGTAATTCTGGCGGCGTGGGCATACTCATTCCCATAGCGTTTCGACGCAGCTCAAGCTCCTGAAAGGGAACGTCTCCAGGAACATGGAGACGTTTCTTGTTCTGTGGTTTTCATGTTTTGTCATTGATGTGAAATCAGACTGAACACATCATGACTTGCCTTGTTTGAACTGAGTGATATTTCAAAGTGAATGGCAGATGGGACAGATTTCTTTAACCTTCATATATCTCTTTCTAATCATGATTTTTTTTTACCATTCTGCTGGTAGCATTATCAAATTAGTCAAAATATTTATAAAAACAGGGTCCCACAGTCATTGAAAACCTGTTATTGAATAAATAAAATAAAATAAAATGGGAAGTAAAAAAAGCAATAAACTTTTACAAAATTATAAAGAAATTTCTATAGTTCATATCTAGTTGTGTTCTGCTTTAAATTTGCTCTAATATTTCACCAGGTAGATATTATATGTCTAGTTGTGCTTATCTATAGCAAAATCTGCTTTCAAGCCATTCAACTGTACATATATGTATTTCAGTACATATAGGTATCTAGTATCTCTAGTATCTCCTAGTTGTACTGTATAGTGTTTGCTTCTTTAGTGATTTACAGTACAATGTTATTTTCTTCTGAGGTCAAAGCATTAGTCTGAAACTCGGATTGATTATTCTCATCCCAGTCTTATTTAATGTGAAATATCTTATCTTTAAATTATTTCTAAAGAGGCTACAATGCCCTCCATGGAATTATTCATTTTTTCAGAAACACAAAGGTGTAAATCTTACATGTCTTATAAGAGCAGTACCCTGTATGCTGTATTTGTGATCATGATTTGAACCTGCTAACATCCTAGAGGCAACAATTTCATGTGATTCAGAGAAAAGAGCACCTTTTTTCTTCCACTGACGTTAAACTAGGGGGGGGAATCTATTTTCACACCAAGTGACATTACATATTTTGATTTGAAAAGAAAGGTGGAATGAGCAAGCAGTGAAAAGGTGCAATACTTAATGCACCATGTAGAGACACTGGGAGAAGAAAAGAGAAGAGGATCCATTAGAGAAGAAAACAGAGATTCAGCCAGCAGTATGATCACTTTTCCTCCCTCATCTTCTCCTCCTTAATCTTCCTGCTAATTAACAGGGTTTCTTTTTAGCGCTGACCATTGATATGACCATGATTCATCTTGATTCCTTTATTTCACATTAGCTGCAGCTTCAAAGGACAAACGTACTTATTGTAGTTCAGCTGTTAGTGACACAAACCTACCAATAGAAGGAGACGGTAACAGCTTGTCCGAGGGTTGAGGTGGTTCTTTAGTGTGTGTGGTGCATGTTGTAACATTTTCGCTCAATACTCTTTTGTGGTGTTGGGCAGATTCCATGTCAGTAGTATGTAAACGGGAGCTTATGCCAACATGATTGATGAGTTTGACCTTTTGACCCATAATTATATCCATATGCGACCTTTGACATCATAATAATTTCCATATGCGAAAACCGGCGTGCGTGAAATCCGGCCGTCAACCTGGATGACAAATTATGTTTGTACAGCTGTATGAAAGAGCCCAAGGATGACAGGTGATAAATAAAGTCCTAAAGGAATGTTTTGAAGATATTATGGATCATTCCCATATCCGGACTCTCGTGTGCGGACGTGCCCCCGTGGTATCAGGTTGCTGTGTGTCATGCTCGCACTCTCTCTCTCTCTCTCTCACTCTTTCTATGGGAGCTGCGATTAAAAACAAGCATTGATGAACAATAAATAAACAATTTTAACAGATGCGAGAGAGAAAGCGGATAAGTTTGGCAAAAGTTTTAAATGCACTACATCTATCTCAAAGCGCGAAATTACTTTAATGTTGAAATAAACAGATTCCCTATTCATCTGATGTCCGGCGGTTCTTGTTTATATTTTAACTTCTTATTTTAAACATGGTATGCCTACATGGTCTACAATAGCTTAGTGGTCTACGCAGTCATGATGTGGTTCAATAGTTCGTTTTTGATCATCGTATGTAATGTATTATCGTACTTGATGGCTTAACCAATTGATGTGTTTATTACTGTCACGGAAACGGGTGTGTGGAGGCAGGCAGGACGACAAGGACGACAAGGATTCCAATAATGACATTTATTGTAGACACAACAAGGCAGGTTCAGGTAGGAGAGACACACACTCGGGGGAACATTACAGTCCACAGGGGCGTTACAGTTACTACATACCTCCTGTAATTTCAAATCAATCAGATCAGTGCACACTGAGATATAAGTATCCATTTTGAAAGCCGTCTGAAAACTTTCACCAAAAGAGGGCCCCCTTAAGTGTGCATTTTTTAGATATTTAAGCCTTTATTTTGGGTAAGTTTCACTACTTATTGTAAAATTAAGAGATTAATGTTTAGAATTTTGCATATTATAACCTGGAACTTGGATGTGGGAAATAATTACAGCTAGATCCAAAAGTTTTAGCAGCACAGCGCAGATGCTACAGAACACAGTTAGCTGACTAGCTGTATAAGATTGTGTGTCACACTAATATATTACTTCACCGGCATTACTGGCTTGTACTTTTACATCCATTATATTATAAATTGACAGTTTATTGCTGGTCTGTGGTTTTATACTGCTGTAATTTTTAAAGATTTCATATTATTTTAAGGTGAGCTTAAAGGGTTCACTACTATTAAAATCACACAGCTTCAGCGCGACATCAATAATTTCATAGATATTGTTAATAATAGTTGTTCATAATAAAATATGTAAGATGAGCTTAAAGAGTTCACTACTATTAAAATCACACCGCTTCAGCGCAACATCAATAATTTCATAGATATTGTTAATAATAGTTGTTCATAATAAAATATGTATGAACCTAATACATGACCTAGATTATTTATTTAGCAAATTTTTGTAATTCTTAATAAATATTACATGAAATTTATTAACCATTGTTGCTGCTCCAATTAAGCTCAGTGTGGTCTCTTTAAGCTCTTCCACAATGAACGTCTATGTAAGTACTTCATAAACAGACTTTAAATATTAAGCGATGGTTGTCACTTCAAGTTAAGCTAATCGATTTTCTATAGATTCGGTCAGCTCAAATCTGCAGACTGGCTCTGACCTTTAGCATCTAGCATCAACTTCTCCAGACTGTAAATCAGTGGAAAATCAGATAAACAAATATATATATTGTAGTGTATTCCAGCCTTAAGAGACTATAGATAAGCTGACCTTTATTTAATAAGAGGCATCATAATTCCGGTTTCTGTCTGCTAACCCTTTTTTTTGTTTGTTTGTTTTTTGTTTTTTTTCTCACAGGGAACGTCGTGATAATATGAAATTTATTATTAAAGCATGATTGTAAAAGCTTAAATAAGATCTTAAAAAAATTAACGGATTGTTTAGACGAAATCTTAAATTAAATTTTTTTCTTAAATTTACATGCAAATGTAACCTAAATTATGATTTTTA
>NW_015547753.1:0-438 GCF_001515605.1 Sinocyclocheilus anshuiensis
GCAATAAATCCATGACACTTTTTTTTTCTTCAAAATGCAATAAATTAATCGAATCAATATAAAAGTTATTTTTTATATTGAAACTGTTGAACTGGACGAAAAATACATTCAATCAGTCATCGCTCCCAAAATGAATTCAACAGGTCATCTTGTTAATGCTATAAATTAATTACAACAATAAAAGAAAATTTCACCATGAACATACATGAAAAACAATATCACATTAGACCACAGAAATTCCAAAATGACATTTCCCTTACTATCAAAAGTGCATTCATCTTTGCCATGTTACATTCATTTAGTTGACTAGTGCTGTACGCTCTATTAACAAAAGCATTAATAGCATAAATAAAAACACTTACACTGACAAGCTACGAAATATCGCGTTCATAATCGAATGCGACGTTATGAATCTGCATTATGAACGCGATTTTGCAG
>NW_015547753.1:595-1685 GCF_001515605.1 Sinocyclocheilus anshuiensis
GATGGAGATTTACTATTAATCACAGAACCGGCTTTACTGACGAGATGCGCATGACAATCACATGCGATTTATCGTGCAGTCCTAAGTTTGTTTGTTGATCACAAAGTACAAAATAGATGAGGAAAACTAGGACGCCGGGTGTATTCAAAGCGCCGCCATTACTGTCTAGAGTGCGTGGAATGGTGCGCTGTGATTGGTTGAGCGGATATATCGCATTCTGCAGAAAAGGGAGACTGGCGTTTGTCGCGGTTTGGAAAAAAAGGGAGAAAACATGACAGATTAACTCAGCGGATATCGCATTTTGCGTAAAATTAAAAATGGACTTTTCAATACCGACCAGATACAATACTCAATTTTTTTTAAAATATATATATATATTTGATGGGTAATCTGTAACTGAGTTTTTATAATCATACTTTCTGTAAAGTCCACATGAATAGAACAGCTTTTGGTACTTCTAAGAACCTGTACAGGGTAATACTGGTTGAGAGAGACAGAGTTTTGAGTTATCCAACAAAGATGATTTCTATGTTAAAACACATCCAGAGTATTATTAGTTTCAGGAGGTATGCGTGGACCCGCTTGAGACCTATAAAGATCATGTGACCACAATTAACCACATTCTTCCTCTGAGTAAAGTTTCAGCATGTATTTGAGCTGCTAAATGCATTCACAGATTCATACTGTATGCTGTTTCAGACCCTGGATCATCTGTACCTCTGTCTTATAATTGTATTGTTTAGTGAAAGCATAAACAAAGAACCACTTAATAACGGTTGCTCATTCTGCTGCTCTTTGTATGACATATTTTTCTAGCCGAGTGTTTACAGAATATCATTGTAGAAGCTTAACTGATAGACCTACTTTTTAAGGTTGGTACAACCCTGTTCAGTTTAATAGGTTTTGGAATGAAGATTTTAGGTTTAGTGTGAATATTTTATATGTAATTATAATTTTGGACCACTTGGTGGCAATGTCCCCAAACTGCTCAAAGCCAAGTTTTAAGCATAATAGTCCTTTTTGAGATTTATTTAAAATTAAATTTCTCATCCCAAAGATGTACCTCCCTTGCAATGGTTATGCTTTTTTT
>NW_015547754.1:0-1285 GCF_001515605.1 Sinocyclocheilus anshuiensis
TCTGCGCGCGCTCCTCCCGAAACTTGTTAATAAAACATCACTTATAGTGTCCTCCTCTGATCTCCAAAACACTGACTCTTTAGTCTTCAGTAAAATATTGGAGAAATCATAAGACTAGTCACTTCCTGGTAGGGTAAAGGTTAAAGATAAAGAAGGGTGGAGTTTCTGATGTGTTTTGAGCTTCTGAACAGAGACTGAATGTACAGTTGAACTTTATTTGTGCTTTCATCCACCGGACTCAATAAACTGAGAATCAAACTACCCTGCTGAATTTTATGTTTTTTGAGCTTCTGAACAGAGACTGAGTTGAACTTTATTTGTGCTTTCATCCACCGGACTCAATTAACTGAGAATCAAACTACCTCGCTGAACAAAAACCCAATAGAAACCTTGAACCTGGTTTTACTGGTTATAATGGCAATTGTATTGGTTTTAATGCTGTGTCTGTTGGTCTCTACTGGTAATTAGTCGCCTTCGGTTGGTGGCTTGATAAAACCACTAAATCCTAACAGAATATGTTTCAAAACACACTACAGAAAACCATTTTAAATGGTTTTAATGGTTAAAAGTTGATGGTTTGAAATGTTTGTAATGGTAATTGTAGTGGAAACCATTAGAATTTCTGTGATGATTTCTATTGTTTTTTTTTTCAGCATGTGAATGTATTTTTTTAATAGCAGGAAAGAGAAATAACCTGTCAGTAGCAGCACAATAATTAAACAACAACAACTATCTAGTTTTATGTTTCTAATATTCTATCAGAAACAGTTTCAATGAAACACTAGGGGAAGGGAATTGCAGCCAATAGATTTATAAACCAATCGATATAAATCTGTTATTGTTAACATTGACTCTTGTGTGCAGAACTGATTCAAATGCAACACTGGCTTTTAAAAACAACAACAACAACAACAACAACAGGGTATTGTCAGTGTATTTTAAGACCCTTTTTGTTAATGTAATCATAATTAAATATATCATAATAAAAATAATAATAATAATAGTAATAAAAAGATTGACAAATTTATTGTTTGATGCAGCAGTTCTTTACTTTAAGTCATTTAGCAGACGCTTTTATCCAAAGCGACTAATAAGAAAAAGTAATTAAAACTAAAAGCTAAAACTCTATAAATACTATATATATATATATATATATTTAAGAAAATAAAAGAAATTAAATAAAAATGACAAATGCATATAACATTTCAAAAATAAACATTTCAAATGAAAACAAAAAAAAGAAGCTAAAAACAATTCAAAATATTAAAAGAACAAAAGGTATGAG
>NW_015547755.1:0-2064 GCF_001515605.1 Sinocyclocheilus anshuiensis
CACGTCATTGTTCGGTACAATTTATTCGGTCTTTTCGCTTATTCGCTTTTTGCTATTTTCGGCCGAATAATTTCGGTTGCCTAACATTCGGTGCATCCCTATAGCAGATTATTGCTGAAGTGAAAGCATTTCAAAAAAAGAAAGTATAAAAAAAGTTATAGACGTTTAAGTTTGCAGGAAAGATAATGCAGTATACTATTTTTTTTTTTATTTTATATAAAATAAACACTTTATAAAATGTTGCACTTCAAATTGCTATAAAATCTAAGCCATATGTCTAACCAAGTTATGTTCCAAATTTGAAGTTGATATCACCAAAATTGGGATTCCTGTGAGATTTTGTTGGGGCACTATACCAAAAATAACCACTGGGTGACACCCAAACTCTATTGAATTCTTTTGATGCAGTTGTCTGTCACAAATCAATAATTTTCTGTCACAATATCACTTCTATTACAAAACAGTCACCAAATATGGAACCTTGACTGTCAGACCTTTCCAACGATATGTGTTTTGTCAAGATTACAAAAAGATTTGATTTTCTAAAACACAAGCCACAAAATCACAGAGTATAATATATATATATGTTTTTATATCTTGATTTATACCACTGAAAGGGTGGCGTATCCCTTGAGATACAAACATTTAGAGACAGATTACAAAAAAAATGTAAGCATTTAATTCATAACATTTCAATGTAAACCTAATAAGCTAATGCTGAACAACAGCTTTTTAAACAGGCAAGTCCCCTCCAACGTGTGTAAATATGTGAACTAGATCAACTTTTTTAGGAGGGTGAGTAGATTTCCCACTACAGTTTTAAATGCTGCCCGTGAGCTAAACAAAGAATGTATGAACAAAGTCAATATATCTAAATATTCACAACAAACAACCTTTCAAAATGAAACCAAACAATGAGACCTACACTTTCCCTCAAATGTTTGTATCCCACAGGATACGTTGCCAGTTTTAGGGTTAAAGACTAAACGTCGCCCTACCCGAGCAGGATCTTGCCGTAAACCTCACGCTGGGTGCGCGTCTCCCTCTTCCTCTGGATCTCGGCGTCGTACCAGTAGCCGCGCTCCTTGGGCTCGTCGGGGTTGTAGTTCACCATCACGATCATGCCCTGCTCCAGCTGGTGCCACTGGTAGACGGTGCGCGCCCGCGGACGGACGTCTTTCCCGCGCAGCTGCACCATGCCGTTCTCAGGGTAACTGCACAGAGCAAACGCATGTGCGATTAGCATTTACTGGCGTGGGACATTTAAACAGACTGTCTTTGAAGAACGGTTTAAGATGCAGATGAAAGGAAAGACTGAAACTTGGAGACGTTAACAGGTGCATGAAGCGCTCAATGAATCCAGGTGTTCGACATGACCAAATCTGTTCAAATTTGGAGGGAAAAAACCCTATATTTTGTAGATAATTTCAGCGAGTTTGGAAAAGACAAAGTCAAGTATGTTTGTTGTTAGTAACCTTAAAAGCTTTACTCCCAAAGATTCTCCTCTAAGTCAATTCAACCTTACAATTAGGCCATAAAAACATCTGACTGAATATGACTTGAGATTCAGAAAGTGAATCACCTGTTAACTTCGACCGATTCAAAATCGTAATTTTTCATGACTCATTGATTCATTTAAGAATTTTGATTCAGATTCATTTGGGCATAGTTCAGTTATAAAGTCCATTTTGCTTACAGAAAGAGATCTTCTCAATGCTGATGTAAATTACATGGTTTCAAACCAATAACTCATCTTTGAACCATTCTTTAAAGGAATCGGCTCACAGAAGTCATTTGTTCAGTATACTGAATCAGACTACACTGGTCACATTGTATATTAATTTTTGTGTTCAGCTTACAAGGACTCGATATAAAGACGTTTCTTGCCATTATTTTGTAGTAAACAAAATATTTGTCATACAATTTAGACTAGTGCTGGGCGGTATACCGGTTCATACCGAATACCGGTGTTAATTTTTGTTATGATATGAATTTTTAAAATACCGCAATACCGGTGTATGTCGCTTAATTAAACAACGTTCGGAACGCGACACTGTTTGAAAG
>NW_015547755.1:2301-20320 GCF_001515605.1 Sinocyclocheilus anshuiensis
CAGCTCCCGCGTCTCACACACACGAGCGCGACTTTAGCACTAGATTTAGCAACTTTCAGACCCTTTTAGCGGCTTTTTTCCATCGAATATTCATACTGACAAACCTAGCGACTTTTTTGGATAAACTTTTAGCTATGGTTCAGTTGGAAGATTTCTCCAGTGCTGTCCCGCAGACGCGAGGTCTGACTTTCCCGCAGAAGTGTCGCCTCTCTCGGCGTCTGTTCTGTGCAGTGAGCGGCAGAGAAGCAGCGCATTCAGTTGGCCGCACCGCAGCCAACTCGTCAATAAATGAGTACAAAACAGCGTTTCCTAGCATCTGTCGCTTAACTGATTGTTTTGAATTATAAATATGAGCATAGTTCGTCTATTAATATCACATGCACTTTTTTGTTTGTTGTTTTTTTTAGTTTGTTACTCAGACGCAGGCAGTGCGCTGCATGAGACAAAAAAGTAATATAGCCAAAACAACCGCATAGCCGCTCTTTAGTGTAGATGCATGTTGATTTTATCAGACGATGCCGCAATTATAAATGAGTGACTCCTGGTTAACATGTATTAAAAGGGGTCGTGTTTAGTCACTATTTAGTGTGGTATTTTTTGACAATATTCACTCATCATGACAGTAAAATAGGGCATTCTAAGTCAATATACTGCAATATTTCCTCTCTCAATCAGTACAAAATATGGTTAACACCCAGTCATGCATGAAAAAAAAATACCATCATGTACCATGAAACCGGTATAATTTTGAAAAATACCGTGATATACATTTTTGGTCATACCGCCCAGCACTAATTTAGACAACAAACTCGCATTCACAACTGAGGTCAAACATGATTCTTTTACATCGGAGCAGAAGGTTCACAATCAGAATCAGTGTGATATGTACAGTAACTAAACATTTAGACTCACTCTTCATATTTGACGTGGTAAATGATCTCCTCTTCCCCATCTGTGCCTCCGTCTTCATCCGAACACTTTGTCGTTTTTGTCACATTGATGATCTGCGCCTCGAACCAGGCACCCATGTTTAAGTCTCGAGCGTCCACGAACTCATTTACCTGAAAAAACGTTTACAAATTACATTTACTATCTGATAGGCAGCAAGACGTTTGTAGTGGAATCGATATGATGCAAATCGAATGCAACAATCTGCAAAAAAAATTAAGTTTGAGCAATTAAGTCATTATGTAAGTTGTCGCATTTGCTTTTTTTGTTAAGTGAATGAAACAACTTGTGTAAAAAGTGACTTCACAAACATTAAACATTAGTTTGGATACATTAGAATGGTTTTACAAATGCTTTACGACTGATTTACACAAATATGACGATTTAGAAATTATTTTAGAGCCTAGTGTAACAAAAAACACTATTTAAATATCTTTAAAATATTTCAATACAGAAAAATTGCTCTCGTTTCTTTTTTGTAAATCACTTTGGATAAAAGCATCTGCTAAATGTACTGTATAATTGTAAATATAACAAACAAAACTTAACTGTAAAAACTACAATATTAAAATGATTTGTTCATTTTACAAAGTGTTTGTTACGCTTTGTTGATATACGTATAAATATCTAATATATTTAGATATTACAAACAAAACATTCACTATTACAAAAAAAAAGTGTTCATTACACCATTAAAATCATTACGTTTGTAGATCATTTAGAAATGCAAGACGAACTTAGCAAGCAAAACGTCGAAACGAAACGGCCAACAAGATGTTTATAGTGAAATCAACACAATTTATAATATGCTCACTGAATGCAATAATTTGCGCAAGAATAGTTTCATGTGCAATTAACGCGACAACTTATGTACAAAGTGATTTTACAAACATTAGTTCTTGCAAAAAAAACTAACAAAAAAAAAACAGTTTTACAAAATGCTTAACCAATTTACACAAATTTACCAATAGAGAAAAGAGCTAGTGTAACAAAAAAATATATATAATTATTTAAATATCTTTTATATATATATATATATATATTCCAAACAAAACATTTTAACAGTATTATACAAAAATTATAAAGCTAATTGAAATGAACTTGTTTATTATATAATTGAAATCACTTGAGGCCAACGAGATGTTTATAGTGGAATCGACACAATTTTTAACTCAATTTGTCTATCAGACGTGACACGGTTTCTAATAAATCAATGGTTTTGTCACCTTGTAAAAGCCAAAGCCAGGGTCGATGAGGTCCGGCGTGTCGGTCTGGCCCGAGGTCCCGGCGCTCTGGCCGTCGCTCTCGCCGTGCGTGGAGCTCTTATCCGACTCGCTCTGGGCCGATCCGCAGCCGGAGTCCGAGTCGGACAGCTCGGCCTCTTTGTCCTTCGGCAGCGGCGCCTGACGCACCAGAAGCTGCACGATGTCGTTTAACCCGACGTTATAGTCGAAGAGTGTGTGACTGTCTTCCATCTAATCAAGGCCAAAGACAACTTTATAACAACAACACACAAAATAATGGTTCATTTTTTATCACCTCACCAATTTAAAGGGTTAGTTCACCCCAAAATGAAAATTCTATGATTAATTACTCACCCTCATGTCGTTCCAAACCTTAGTAAGGACATCAGTAAAACAGTCCGTGTGATATCAGTGGCTCAACTTCAATTTTGCGAAGCTATGAGAATACTTTGAGCGCAAAGAAAACACAAATAACAATTTAACAATTCTTCTCCCCCGAGTTACGTCTTCTGCCATTTTAGAGAGTATCACAACACATACGCACGCTTTCCCCTAAGCATAAACAATGCTGATTAGCAGATTACATTCATGCGCGCACTTACTCCCCCGAACATAAACAACGCTGATTACACTCTTGGGCACTCTCCAAAATGGCAGAAGACGTAACTCGGGGGAGAAGAATTGTTAAATTGTTATTTGTGTTTTCTTTGCGCTCAAAGTATTCTCATAGCTTCGCAAAATTGAAGTTGAGCCACTGATATCACACGGACTGTTTTACTGATGTCCTTACTACGTTTCTGGACCAAAATTCTATCATTAATTACTCACCCTCATGTCGTTCCAAACCCGTAAGACCTTCGTTCATCTTCGGGACACAAATTAAGATATTTCTGATGAAATGTGAGCGCTCTCAGACCCTGCATAGACAGCAACACTACTGAAACGTTCCCAGGTCCAGAAACGTAGTAAGGACATCAGTAAAACAGTCCGTGTGATATCAGTGGCTCAACTTCAATTTTGCGAAGCTATGAGAATACTTTGAGCGCAAAGAAAACACAAATAACAATTTAACAATTCTTCTCCCCCGAGTTACGTCTTCTGCCATTTTAGAGAGTATCACAACACATACGCACGCTTTCCCCTAAGCGTAAACAACGCTGATTATGCAGATTACGGTCATGCGCGCGATTTCTCCCCCGAACGTAAACAACCCTGATTACGTCGATTACGCTCTTGGGTACTCGACAAAATGGCGGAAGACGTAACTCAGGGGAGAAGAATTGTTAAATAAATTGTTATTTTTGTTTTCTTCGCGCTCAAAAAGTATTCTCGTAGCTTCGCAAAACTGAAGTTGAGCCACTGATGTCACACGGACTGTTTTACCTTGTTCTTACTACGTTTCTGGACCTGGGAACATTTCAGTTGCGTTGCTGTCTATGCAGGGTCTGAGAGCGCTCACATTTCATCAGAAATATCTTAATTTGTGTTCTGAAGATGAAAGAAGGTCTTACGGGTTTGGAACGACATGAGGGTGAGTAATTAATGACAGAATTTTCATTTTGGGGTGAACTAGCCCTTTAAGCCAGATAAACCCAATCCCTGCCCACATTAGAGAAGTAAAATGGATTTTGAATGCCTCACGTCACCTGTTTGCCCCTGTAAAAGAGTCGCTGCCTCTGGGGTTCGACGTTGAAGAGCTCTGCGATCTTCACGCGCAGCTCGTCCACCTTGGTGAGCTTGGACAAGGAGTCGACCCGATGGGTCTCCTTGCCATCCATAGTGCGCACCTGGATCCACATGTCGGCAAACCTGCAACGAGCGACGTCAGCGAGTGAGATTGTTTCCCGCCTTGCTTTTTATAGTTCAGACAATGGCTTCGAGCCAAGACCTTCAAACGAGCAGGAAAAAGGTGTTCATTTCACAGTGACGTGAGCGACACGGGCAGCTTTTTCCTCATTCATCTCCTCCGGCACTTTTAGGGTTGATACTCTGAGAAGCTGCTTTAAAGCAATCTGTTTCTTTACAACTTTATGTAGAGTTGTGTTACCTTTACAAAAAAAATCACGCATTAGCATGATATAGTGATGCTAACGAATGGTAAAACCTAAGGTACTTTCCTTTCTAAGCATTTCAACACCATTTGACCAATATTTTCCATTAGTTTTCCAATTTACAGGTTTTCCATGAATGTCCGAACGTGGAGTATGTATATGAGACTAAATGATTACAATATTTATATACAATGGTATTACAAACATACGCCAAAGAACACTAATGTAAAGCATGGCTTTACCAAGGTATATGCCTAAAAAAAAAATTTGGTTTTACCATGGTACGTGCCCAAAAAACACAGCTTTATTATGGTATATGCCCAAAAAACATGGTATTACCAAAGTACATGCCAAAAAACATGGTATTACCGAAGTACATGCCAAAAAACATGGTATTACCATGGCGCATGCCCAAAAAACATGGCTTTAGCATGGCACGTGCCCAAAAAACATGGTATTACCATGGTGCATGCCCAAAAAACATGGTATTATCAAGGTATGTGCCCAAAAAACATGGTATTACCATGGTGCATGCCCAAAAAACATGGTATTATCAAGGTATGTGCCCAAAAAACATGGTATTACCATGGTGCATGCCCAAAAAACATGGTTTTACCAAGGTATGTGCCCAAAAACATGGTATTACCAAGATATGTGCCCAAAACACATAGTATTACCAAGGTATGTGCCCAAAAACATGGTATTACCAAGGTATGTGCCCAAAAACATGGTATTACCAAGGTATACAAACCATGGTATCACCATGCTACATGTCAAGATTCAATTTCAACTTGGCGTGAGAACTTATTCGCCATACCTACGGGTGAAGTAGTGTATAATAGCGTTAAAAAAAAAAACCTTGTTGACATCTCAGCTCTCCAAACCACGCCTGTTATTGGCGGAAATAGACGGAAACGCCCCCTAACGGCACTCAATGGCACTGCAGTGGGTGCAAAAACATGGTATTACCAAGATATGTGCCCAAAACACATAGTATTACCAAGGTATGTGCCCAAAAACATGGTATTACCAAGGTATGTGCCCAAAAAACATGCCATTACCAATGGTACAAACCATGGTATCACCATGCTACATGTCAAGATTCAATTTCAACTTGGCGTGAGAACTTATTCGCCATACCTACGGGTGAAGTAGTGTATAATAGCGTTAAAAAAAAAAACCTTGTTGACATCTCAGCTCTCCAAACCACGCCTGTTATTGGCGGAAATAGACGGAAACGCCCCCTAACGGCACTCAATGGCACTGCAGTGGGTGCAATAACATCCGTCTTTATGTTGTCGACTTTAAACCAACAACAGGAAGCTGGAATGAGACTTGAACTTCAGATATGAGTCTATTTGAGGTTTATTTGTAGAAATCAGTCAGTTCAAACGGGAATGAACGCAAATCGCGTTGATTTAATTAAGGGGTTGTGTGCTGGTCATGATGTGGGTGGTCTTGAATCAAAAACAGACACTTAAATGACAAATATAAACTAGGACCAATTGAAAATGAGTGGAATTACAAAATATTTATCATTTTAATTACATAATGAGTTTATGTAAAACAAACCCATCCAGAATTCCTACATTACTCAAGTTACACCTTCACACACACTTTCCTGTCCGTTATTGTCATGTTTTGAACTGTTGTGCACAAATACGCGTATTTATTTCAGACTTAAAGACATTAATAACAAATGTAATTGCAAAAAAAATCGCATTAACCTCACAATTAGACTTAATTTCAGGGTATTTGGCCAATATAAAATAAATTCAAAGACAAAGTCAAAGACAGAAAAGTGTGAAAAGCGCTAAATATTATATAAATATTAACATGCACACATTAAACATGCGAGTTTATTCATATTTAGATAGTAAAATAAGGCGCGTCCGCACGGTTTCATAGACAATACCTTTAAATAAAAACCGAAACTAGTTTTAAAAACACAAAGACAGAAAAGTGTGAAAAGCGCTAAATATTATATAAATATTAACATGCACACATTAAACATGCGAGTTTATTCATATTTGGATAGTAAAATAAGGCGCGTCCGCACGGTTTCATAGACAATACCTTTAAATAAAAACCGAAACTAGTTTTAAAAACGGATCTTTACCTGTAGTCTTCCTCTTGGGAATAGAAGACGTGATTTTAATTCAATAAACGCGCTAAAAGTGTGAAAACGTTGCACTTTTGTTACAGTTCAACCCCGTCGCGAAAAGCAATGAAATTGGGGCTCGAATCAATAAAAGTGTTCAACCACCGCAGGCACGGCAGGCCGCTGATTGGCGGAGCGGAGTTCCGAGCCGCTCGCTGATTGGTCGGGCCGCGCGTCACTTACGCACGTTGCCGGAGCTTAGGCTCAGCGCGCGAAACCCTGCTCTCGTTGTCGCACATGCTCGGCTCTGCTGTAATCTCGCGAAATTTGGCGGTATATTACATAATAAAAGCACACGTTAAAAGAATCTCTTATTTTTAATTAATATATAATTAGCATGTGTTTACTAAATTTAAGCAAAATAAAATATTTCAGTATATACTGAACGTCAAGTGATTAATACGTAAACGATTAATTTATTTAATTAATTAGATAAACGTTGCTCTTAATGTTGAATCTTAATGTTAACTATTTTTAATAATTTTTAAAAAACTATGTTTCAGATATGGATATTAAAATCACACGTGAAAAAGTCACGGTTATTTTCTATTATTAATTTATTATTTACTTAGCAAAATATGAAGTAATTGCAGGAGCATATGGGATATAAACAGTATAAAATAATTTAAATGAAAAACACAATGAGTCATATTTATTTTAAAACTAACGTAAAGGAAAGACAGTTTTATTAAAGACATGTACTATTGTTAAATTGTCTGAGTGGTTGGAAACAAAAACTGTAATGCCTGCCTTTGACTATCACATTGTTAAATTTGGTGTCTTTATGCAAAACAAAGAGATTGAATTTCAGTGCAATAATATGTTGATTGTAGCCAAGTTTTATATACATAAATGTAGATTTGTTTAAGTTTCTCCTTGTTTTGAGGAATTTAAAAATTATTTTAGAATTTTGTTTCAATCAATAAAACGAAGAGTGCCTTAAAACTCTAAACTTCTGGCAACATACTTGGATTATAATTTGTTTATAATTTGCTTTACATGTTTTGGTATTATTTTAACTTTTATTTTATTTTATTAACTTGTGTTTATGATATGCTGCTTGGATATATTGTTAATGTGGTTACCAATGGAATGATGATAATGCCTGCGTGTCTGACTGTTATTTGAAGGTTTAATAAAGTGATTAAACAAAAAAAAGAATAAATAAATAAATAAAAACTTTTCCCAGTCAATTTTAGTGCCATCTTCTGGTCACCTTAAGTCCTACAGAAGTCCTACAGAAGTCCACAGAGTTTCACTTCTTCCGCATTACAAGAGAAAGCAAAAAGACAAACATTCAGTCTTGGGAACATTTAGGTGTCACTTAATACTTGAGATACAAAACAAATGGTATCTAAATCAGTCTTTATGTCTGACAGTCCGTCCATTTTGCGCCGTTTATTCTGTGAAGGTCTCAAAGTCTGTTTCTGTTTCCCAGTTCCTGCTTCTGGATGAATGCAGAACTATCACAAAGGTAAGACCCACGTTTTTTGTGCTTCTGTGTAATGTTTATAAAATACATATGAATGATGTCGTATTTATTTATACATTATGTGGTCAAAGTCACGTCTGACAGTCATTTCAGACTTCGCTCTTTGAAGAAAACAGTCGATGAGTCATTAAACACATCAATATTACATTTTATTATTCATACACCATTCATGATCTAGTCCACGAACCCCGCTAACAGGGAACGTTTTAAGAACGTAGGCTGTAACGTTCTGGTAAGGTTCTCTCGAAGTTACGAACAAAAGTGCTGCTAGTAACGTTAATATAGAACGCTCGATCAAAGTGCTGCTAATAATGTTCTCAAAACGTTCGCACAAAAACAAAGCAGAATATTTTCTAAAACATTTTAGTTGGATATTCCTCTGATATTTTTAAATGTTACTACTTGCTTCAAAGAACGTTCAAAAGTAACGTTTCCGTAATGTTCGCAAAATTCTAAAACTGAATGTTCCCTTAACGTTTGCATAAAACGTTTTTAAAACATTTTTAAAAAACAACGTTTTGAACGTGCATAAAAGTAACATTTCCATTTTTTACAAAATGATAAAACTGTTCCCGTTCACATAACCAGGATTTTTTTTTTAAAGCATTTAAAATTTTTTATATTTTGAACGTTTAGCGAACATCCAGTAGTAACGTTTCCATAATGTTTGCAAGATGATCATATGTAATGTTTCTTTAACGTTTGTATAACCAGGAAAAAAAAAAAGTTTTTACAACTTTTTTAAAAACTGGACGTTTTGAAAGTTCCGAGAACATTCAGAAATAATGTATTATTAACTTAATGGGAACGTTAGCATGAGAACATATGAAGAGTTAATTTGCAAAAACCGATAAACGCCGTGTTTAAAAAAAAAAATGAACTGACTGCCGTGCGTTATTCTCCACATATAGCACGTTCTGAACCCTAAACACATTTTGTCCCATGTCTAGGCATCGCAAGTTCACGTTTTACCGTAGAAATTGACAAGCACCCTTGTTGTTTGTAAACACAACTAGATAAGTCTAAAATAAGTTTAGCGAATCGGCACGCAGTATTCAGGTCAGGTGACAAGGTTGCTAGCCACTTCGTAAAGACGCGCTCGCTGAGAGGAGTTCCGTCTAAAGGAGTTTTGTCAAAGCTGACTCAAACGAGGATGGATCATTTCAACGAACTTGATGAACCTGTGATATCTTCTTCACGGCGTAAAAGGAAAATAAAAGTAAATAAAAGAGTTATCTGTTTTTGCAAATGAACTCTTCATATTTTTGTTAGCTGGGGAAATATTGTAATCGTCTCATAACTTTCACTTTTTCTTTCAGCATTCAGAAGCTCAAGCGCATCTAAGTGACTTCAGATTGAATGGAATGGCTTGAACATGTCATATGAGAGCACATATTCACGTATGATCATCCGTACTTGCGTAAACAATGGCAGACGGTGGAGTAGAGCTTATGGATCAAGGATTTGCGAATCTTGCCAAGGCATTTGAGATCCTTTCCCAGGCTGGGCAGGAACGATGGGTCAGCCTGACGTTAAAAATGGACCGCAGGCGGGCGGAGGAATTGGTGAATGCCATGTGCTTGATTCTCCTGAAGAGGATTGGAGAGGCGCACGCTAAGCTAACGGCTAACAGCGACAGCAGCATTGGAAAATACTTGGCCGAAATGGTCAAAATGCACGGAGAACGTGTCAACAGTAGCCACATTGGCGGTTTTAAGTCAACAGATATCAATACGTTATTGGATATCGCCAGAGTTTTCGCCGTTTTGGTGCAGGAGAGATTGTGCGACAAATCGCTACGAGATCAAGCATACCGCGAGGCTCTTGCGTCGAGCAGAATGGCTGGTTTGCTATCTTTAGACGTCGAGGAGGAAGTAAAGCAAGTCTGCGGGCCTGACATTATCAATGAATCCAACACTGAACGTCCTACTGAAACGTACAATTTGACGTCTCTAGAGCGAAACGAAAGCCCTCCATCATCTCAGCAATCAAGTTCGCGCTATAGTCTCGAAATTAGCTTGGCAACAGCTACAGAATCCAATATGGAACAATCAAAGCCGATGAGTCTACGAACGCCAACAGATAGCGAAACTACAACCAGTCAAGACCAACTACGACATCGTCTTAATAAATCAGCTAATATTTGCGCAAAGAACCAGCTACCGACAGCGGACGTCAATGGCTCGACAAAGTCGAAGCAGTGTCTAGACCACAACGGAAGCTCCCAACTTGTGACATCCAAAAACACGAATCTCGATTTTTCGTCCACCCCAAACGATGGCGACAAACTTCGAGCTCAGCCACTAAACGCTACAGATCACAAACCGACAACTCAACCTGACAGTTTTCGCTCTCCCGAACCGAGCCAAAGCGACGTCGAAGAAACTTTTTACGACTTTGTGATCCTACACGAAGCCGAAGACGCAGACGAGGCGCAAAGACTCAGGGACAAACTTGAGAGTATCATCCGTGGAGTCGGCGCGACATTTTCCGATGAATTCGCGCAACCTGGAAAGTCGACGTTGCGATGTATGGAGGACGCCATCGAGAATTCGGCATTCACGCTGTTGCTGCTCACCCAGAACTTCAACTCCAACCTCAGCGTGACCAGCGCCGATTCGGCGATCGTGAATTCGCTGGAAAACCACCACAAAATGAACTCTGTAATTCCGCTACTACCTCGCAAGAACTGTTTGTCGCGCAAAAGTTTTCCGTTGGTGCTTCAGACGAAGGTTCCTCTCGATGAAAGCAGCAGAATGTTCGAACGCAATGCCCAAAAGGCCATCGCACGGGAAAAAGTGGCAATCCAAAAGACGGTTTGGATGACCAAACAGCGTCGTAAGAAACTAGTCGAGGAACAGAAGAGACTACAAGAGGAGAACGCCATAAAAGCGGAGCTACGACGAGAGGAGGAAAAATTAGCGCGGCTGAGACTAGAAAGCGAAATTCAGCAAAATAACATGTTTTGTGTTGCATCTGCACCAATGCATCCACCTCCGGCACATGGGCCGATGCATTCGCAACATGGCGCATTGCAGCAGCAGCAACCATCGTGCATCCACATCGAGAACGCGCAGAACGTTATGATCGGAAATCACTCAACGATGAATATTGACCATGCTAAAAACTCGGCCGATGAGTTTGATTTTTAAACCTGGTGTTTAAAGTGTTTTTTCACTAAAATAGGTGTTGTGAGAAATCACGTGTGTTTCTGAGAAAGTACTGTTGTTTTAGCAAATCAGGTTTGCTGACATCTGGTTGGCTGATGAGTTTTTGGGGGCGGGGTTTGGAGAATGCCTGATGGTCAACTACATCTACCAAAAAGTACAAGAAAAAGTGTTTCGTATCATTGTATTAATTTCAACATTAGGGCTGTCGGTATGTTTTATGGTGGTTTATGGGTCTTTTTTTTTTTTTTTTTTTTTGTCTAAGCTTCATTTCCATGTTCGACATAATTCATATGGTTATTACAATTAATTTTTGCTTTAAAGATCATAAAGTTGATAAAGAAAGAAAAATGTCAACTGAGAGCAAAACAGTGTTACTGTGAGGTAAAAGGTTGTTTTAGTAAAATAAATAAAATCATATGACAGCAAGGAAAATGTTTACACTTTTTCCGTTTGTATGATTTACGGTTAAGTTTTCTCATGACAAACTATGCTAAATTATTCTGTATTACTCTGCAAATTACTGTGGGGGAATTTCTTAATTTCTGAATAAACAATAAGCCTGTATAAAAAAAAATGTGCGTTTAGTGGATTTCTATATGAGCATGTAAAAAATATATTTGTGGAATGACATATTAATTGATTAACTTACTATCTTTGACAAAAATTAACAAACCAATAAACTAAAAAAAAAATCTGTAAAAGAAATAAGAATTGTTTTAAGAAATATCTGTTCATATAAAAGATAACAATTGAGTAAACGATTCGTGAAAAGAAACCAGCATATAATATTCAAAACATACTTCGTGAGACGTCAGAGATCAGGCGTCTGTTCATTGGCTGCTCCCTGACGTTGCTCCTCCCCCGGAATTGCGTCACACGGTCACCAGCCAAACAGGTCACTCGCAGCGCTTCCAAGATGGCAGCCTCCTTGTGTCAGTGTTACCAGGTGAGTTTCTAATTGTAAGCGTTTTTTTAAGCGCTCATCAACAGCGCGATTAATATGTGCGTGCTAAGCACAGTGTTCGCGATTACAGCAGCACGAGCCCAAGCTTGGCTCACCAGAACCGCGCGTGTTTAATGCAGAAATGTGATTAGATTGATCAGGCATGCTTATGGAACATGATTCTGGCCTTAATGTAAATGTAAATATTGCAATAACATAACAAACGAAGCTCTTAAATCATGTTACTTGAGTACAAATCACAAAAAAATACTGAGCAGAAATTGATTATTGTGTTCAGACCACTTAACCATAAAGTACCATGGTTTTACCATGCTTTTTGGACATGTACCATAGAAACACTAAAGGTATCCTTTGGGGAAGCATGGCAGATTTATGAAATGTGATTTATGTATGTGTAATATCTTGTTTGTAAGTGACATCAGTACCTGAGCATGTTTATCTGTGACCATAATTGTGGAAATACTGTATTATTATGCATGTGTTTCTCCTCAGCTGTGTGTCAGCAGAAGTTCTGCACTTATAGTCGCTCGTCAGTGTGCATCATTATACGACAGAGCTCATGTGTACAGGATATGTGGCCCAGTGGCCGCTATAGCGCAGGTGAGTGTCGCACGTCATTGGTTTTTTGTGAAAAGTGTGATTTGACAGTGTTTTTCACATGCGTGTGATGTGCAGGCGAGGTTTATGTCCTCCGGTGGCAGTCGGAAGGGCTTTCTGGGAGAGTTTCTGGACAATCTCAAGCAGGAACTGAGCAAGAACAAGGAGATGAAGGAGAACATCCAGAAGTTTCGCGAGGAGGCCAGAAAGCTTGAGGAGTCGGAAGCACTCAAGCAAGCCAGGAGGAAATACGTACGGATTTTTCATGTCTAACATGATTCTAAAATAGCCAAACACATTATTTCTCCACTGTGAAATTGTGTTTTTTTTGTTTGGTGTCTTCCAGCAAACCATCGAGTCCGAAACAGTTAAAACTTCTGAAGTGTTGAAGAAAACACTCGGGACGATATCAGAGACGGTGAAGGAGGGGAGTGTAATTAACGCTGGTCACATCTCGACGTGCAGTTTTTCTCATTTCAGAGCACATTTATGTTTATGTATTCATTAGACGTGCAGCGATTTGCATAAGTGCTGAACATTATGTTTCTGCAGAGTGTTTGCGCTGCAGTATTGCCATGTTCTGCGAAGGATTACGTTGCAAAATTATTTCTTGGATTTTGTTCTGATTTTATGTGGAAAACAGGCAAAAATATATATATATTTTTTTATGCACTCGATTGATTTTTCATGCACTCAATGGTCAAGTCAGTGTTTGTTTGTTTGTTTGTTTGTTTGTATCACTGAGATACTATTATAGTTTTATTAATATTTAAACCAGTTTGTATTTTTATATTTTCCATTTTAATTTTAGTTCAATTTTAAGTAGTTTTGTTGTGTTTTTGTCATGTTTTTTTTTTATATATCTCTATATAGTTTTAGTTATTTTAGTATATCAAGTCAAACGATTAAAATTAGAATTTTTTTCCCTTGACAACTAGCGGAAATAAAAATATTTTTATATTGAAGATTTATTTCAATTTACTTTTATTTTGAGTAACATTATTTTAATTAGTAACCCTGGGTCAATTTTGAGAATTGGTCTATTTTGCAAAATACTGACACTTTTTGTAATTGTTTATTTTATGGCACTTTATCTATTTGCGTCTGTAGATTTCAATTGCAGTACATATCTTAAAAGTCAATTTCTTCAAAATTAGTTTTTTTTCTCTCTCAAATTCAGTGGCACTTAAATGCACAAAATGTAACGATTTTATTCCCAACTGTATTCCGAAGGTTTTTACTGTGGTGTTTTTTTAATTTCTGATCTATGGAGTGATAAAAAAGTAAAAAACTTTGACTCTAATAAGTCAACAAAAATGAAACACAAATTTTGAATCCGGCTTTACAGATTTCTGTGCTGGAAATGTTTGCAAATTAGTTTCATATTTAATTAGGTAATGCCTCATGTACATATTTAAACATAATATTTAAAAAAAAAAAGAAATTGTTAATGTAATCAATCAACTGGGGAAGTATGGTGATATCTCTAAAATGTTTAAACTGCAGTGATTTGCAAAACTGATCAATGTTGTTGTCATCAATGTGTTATTACATTATTGTAACATTCTGCAAAGCATTATATTTATAATACATGTATAAAATATTTTAGGAGGTGATTCATGCTGATTTTCTCCTCAGGGTTTGGGAGAGGTCGGCCGTTCGGACATCGGAAAGAAAATCAAAGAAGGCGTGGGGGAAGCGGCCAAACAGTCGGCAGAGACCGTGTCTAAAGGTGGAGAAAAACTGGGAAAGACCGGAGCCTTTCGGGCGATATCGCAGGTCCTTATCATGATATTGAGTCTTCAAATCAAAGACATGCTGTTTATATCATAAGTGATGAATTATATGTGACCCTGGACCACAAAACCAGTCTTAAGTGTCAATTTTTTTAAATTGAGATGTATGCATCATGTGTATGCTGTGAAAGTGGCATATAAATGAACTGAATGGATCAGTAGTTTCAGCTCTCGTTGTTTTCAGGGCGTGGAGAGCGTCAGGAAAGAGATTGGTGACCTTGGACAGATCGGCCCGTACCGGCCGCCCTCCAGACTGAGGAAGAGGAGCGATTTCTCATCGAAGGCAGGAGGCACAGAAGCCAAAGTCTTCGAGGCCAATGAGTAGGTCACCTCAAGGCCTAATGTTATGATGAGATCATATATATATATGTTTTTTAATGAAGAATGTATATTGTTGCATATTAAATGTAAAAATTACTTTTTTTCATTTCATTATTTTTTTTCTATTTTTTACAATGGAATTATAAATGTATATATTTTTCATATTTAAAAAAAAATATTATTTTATATATATATATATTTTTTTATTATATATTTTTTGTTTGTTGGGCTACATAATGTATAGTTCAGCAGTAAAATATTATACATAATATTAAATAGTTAGAATTAATATTTACCTATATTTAATACAATTATTGTAAATAATATATAATGATATATGTATGTGTATTAATTAATAACTATTTTAATTCATATTAATAACAGACTTTTAATAAATATTGTGTATTGTCATATTAAATAGCAAATTACATTTCATTTTTGTGTGTGGGGCTATATATAATTAAAATGTTACAGACAATGTTTATAAATAGTTATAATTATTAATATTTAGTTGTTTAATAATATTAAATGTATAGATAAAACATTGATTAATAATAGATGTTAATTTTTTATGGGTGGTGAGATATTAATTGACAAACCTTAATATGTAATTATTTTCTATATTTTTTCCCTGCATTTCATTAATAGTTTATAATAACAAATATACAAACATATTTAAGATAAATTTGGGATTACATAGAAAAAAATTATCCATCAATATGAACTATAGAGCATCTGAATAATTTTAAAACATTTAATCAGTAATGATGTTTTAATGTAGTGTTTTCTGTGTCTTTAAAGGGAGGCGATGGGTGTCGTGCTTCACAAGGACTCTAAATGGTATCAGCAGTGGAAGGACTTCAAAGACAACAATGTTGTTTTTAACAGTGAGTTTAACTGAAATGCTCATGTTTGATCAATAGATGGCGCTGTGCTGCAGGCACATGTTCACAGCTGCTCAGTGACTGCTGATGTTAGTTGTGTTGAAGAGTTCACTGCATCAATTAGAGGCTCGTTAAGTGCAGTGATAATGAGGCTCAGAGACTGTTTTCTCTTCACTAAAGGCTGTGTGTTGCCCGAAGCATGATGTGACATGTTTGTTTTAGCGTTGGATTGTTGTACTGAGACAACGACTCACAATATGTGCTGCGTTATTATCCTGAGTCATTCCATGTGCTTTCCTCCTCCCAGGGTTTTTTGAGATGAAGATGAAGTACGATGAGAGTGACAACGCCTTCATCAGAGCGTCCCGCGCCGTCACTGACAAAATGACTGACATCATCGGTAAAAACACCACTGCATTTCTGCTTACCTTTGATAGATAGATAGATAGATAGATAGATAGATAAACGATAGATAGATAGATAGATAGATAAACAACGATAGATAGATAGATAGATAGATAGATAGATAGATAGATAGATAGATAGATAGATAGATAGATAGATAGATAGATAGATAGATAGATAGATAGATAGATAGATAGATAGATAGATAGATAGATAGATAGATAGATAGATAGATAGATAGATAGATAGATAGATAGATAGATAGATAGATAGATAGATAGATAGATAGATAGATAGATAGATAGATAGATAGATAGATAGATAGATAGATAGATAGATAGATAGATAGATAGATAGATAGATAGATAGATAGATAGATAGATAGATAGATAGATAGATAGATAGATAGATAGATAGATAGATAGATAGATAGATAGATAGATAGATAGATAGATAGATAGATAGATAGATAGATAGATAGATAGATAGATAGATAGATAGATAGATAGATAGATAGATAGATAGATAGATAGATAGATAGATAGATAGATAGATAGATAGATAGATAGATAAACAATGATAGATAGATAGATAAACAACGATAGATAGATAGATAAACAATGATAGATAGATAAACAACGATAGATAGATAGATAGATAAACAATGATAGATAGATAGATAGATAAACGATAGATAGATAGATAGATAAACGATAGATAGATAGATAGATAGATAGATAGATAGATAGATGGACAAACAGATGAATCATCATTGTGTTTTCTGCTCTTCTCAGGTGGCTTGTTCTCCAAAACCGAGATGTCTGAGGTTCTGACCGAGATCCTGAAGGTGGATCCGAAATTCGACAAGGACTCCTTCCTGAAGCAGTGCGAGCGTGACATCATTCCCAACATCCTGGAGGTGAGACACCAAACTCCCAGCATGCTTCGCTCTGAAACGCCAAAAACAACCGCTGAACATTCGCTCTGTTTGCAGGCCATGATCCAGGGAGAGCTGGAGGTCCTGAAGGACTGGTGCTACGAGGCCGTGAGTGTCCCGCAAGCCAGCTCTGCTACTACAGATTCTGGTGTTAAATTTGATGGTCTAACTCTGGTTTTTCACTGGTTCTGCTTGCAGACGTACAGTCGGCTGGCTCACCCCATCCAGCAGGCCAAAGCCATGGGTCTCCAGTTTCACTCCAAGATCCTGGACATCGATAACATTGACGTAAGACCCGTCTGCATAACATCCATCTGCTGCATCCTAATGACCCAGTAACTCCATCATTGCGTCCTGATGCACGTATAATGCAGAATAATGGGATATCAGAACGTCTGAATTTCATTATAGTATCATTGTCTTCTTCTCCAGATGTATAAAGTAACTCGTTTCGGTTGTTTCTTTGCTGTAGTTGGCGATGGGGAAGATGATGGAGCAAGGTCCCGTTCTCATCATCACCTTCCAGGCTCAGCTGGTGATGGTCATCCGTAACGTGAAGGGTGAAGTGGTGGAGGGAGACCCGGTGAGCATTAGCGGATGTGAATCAGTGGCGTGAGTCACCTCTGGAGCCGCCGTGACTGCGTGGTTCGCAGAAATCAGCGCATATAAATCTGTTGAAAGGCCAAATGTAACGGCACACCAGGGATGTGTCTGTGTTAAGAGTTTGTAGTTAATTATCGCTGCCCGCCGCCCCCGAGTCGCTGGATATTAGAAACGCTGTTTTATTTCACACGGCTGAAGGAGCTGTCATGTGTTTGATTAAATCTGACCGGCTAAAAGCTCATTTTCAGTTTCTGAATAAAGATTCTCCTGCAAAATGTCTGATTCTCATTAGCTGTTGGGTGAATCTCATGTAACCGGTCCATTTCATATTTAACCCTAAACTCCAAAGAAAACATACAAGACAAGATAAAACCAAACCAAACCTTTTTTAGGACGATTTTTAGTTATTTTTTTACTTTTTTAAAAATTAAGCAAATTTCCTAATA
>NW_015547755.1:20615-29995 GCF_001515605.1 Sinocyclocheilus anshuiensis
TCAGATTACTTTTATTACAAATTTAATAAATATTCATACATTGATTAATTTGAAAAAAATATTTAAAATATATCTAAATAATTTATTAAATATGATTATAAAAATAAAAATTATTAATAAAATAAAAATGATAATTAATATTAACAATTAAATAATTAATTATATTACAGTGATTAATGAAAACAAAAATCAATATTGAGGGTGATCTGAATTTTAAAAAAAATCTTAATGCAAAAAAATGTTACTAGAACAAATTTCTTTTCATTTTGTAGCGAAACGTACATTTTCATGAAATTCACGCATTTGTTGCATTTGTGCGTTGCACAGGAAAAGGTTCTCAGGATGATGTACGTTTGGGCGTTGTGTCGAGACCAGGATGAGTTGAACCCTTACGCCGCCTGGAGACTCTTGGACATCTCCGCATCCAGCACTGAACAGATCCTGTAAACGACGGCTTCCTCGACAGGGACACGAAGGGAGGGATCGGGGGCGTGGCTCAATCAGGGGCGGGGCCACACACATCCGCTTGTTTTACATAACCCCGCCCTGGCGTTTTTTCCAGAGTTCTTCCACGAACCGCAGGGTTGTTCGCGTTGAGCCAAAATGGCCGACGGTTGGACTTCACGCCGTTGGAGCGAAACCCCATCAGTCTGAAAGACTGAGAGACTCATTTTTGTTTGTGCGTATTGTCTGTTTAACTGTTCTGGCAGGAATATGTAAAGTCGAGTAGTTATAAGGTGCCATTCTATAAAGCTATCAGTAACAATGTTTAATAATAATTATAATAAAAGTACTTAATTCCTATTGGATTGAATCTGAAGATAACTAGACCTCCCCAGGCGACTTAAATCAAGATACAGTCTGGAATTGCTGCGACAATGGTAGATGTCTCTATTTATTAAAGATTTGGTGCAGGTTATGTCGTTTTATCAATTACAGATTGTATCTTTAAGATCGGTCTTAACGTATTCTTTTTCAACAGATTGTTTATTAAGCCATATTAATTTCCGCCTCAGTTATGTGGGGCAAAAATACAACGAGACAATAGAATATGTTTAGATTTTCCTTCTGTATTGCTGGTTGAACTTGATCGTAAATATAAAATGTATATTAAAATTATTCCATGCTTCACCACGAAAGACGTTGACTAATTTTATGGTGTGATGATATGAAATGCCCTATAATAGCATTTCATAGAATTTGAAATGCTAATCCATACTGTTTTACATATTACTTGTTGACAAACTTGTATGTAACAAGTTAGCTAGTTAGCAGCTTTAGCTGGATAAATCTGTTTTTTACAGCAATGCATAAAATGTTATGTTGCTAAATATTAGCTGTGTGCCAGTGTTTGTCATGGTTTTGGAGTTATAAAGAGTTTTTCTAAGTAGTATTTAGTGTAAATTATTTGTTCAGATGTAATGTCGCCTTGGCACCTGAGGCTATATAGCCTCATATAAAACCATAAAATACAAGCTATATATTTTAAAGTAGTTTAAATATTAAATACAGTTAAGCTAAGCTACTAGCTAACTGTCATGAAGGTATGGTACCGTAGCAACTAACAAGTTTACCAGTTAACTGCAATGAAATAGCTACAAACAAAAACTAGCTAACTGCATTGAAATAACATAGCTAACAAATTTAAAGTAGCTTAAAGTTAAGATTAAAGCTTTTTAAAAGGCAGTTAGTTACAAGCTACTAGCAAAAACTAGCTAACTGCAATGAAGGTATGTAGCTACTCAAAGTAGTTTAAAGTTAAGTTACTCTTTTAAAAAGTAGTTAGCTACATCATAGGCTAGCTTACTACAATGAAGGAACATAGTAGTTACTAACAAAAACTAGCTAACTGCAATAAAATAGCTACAAAAACTAGCTAACCGCATTTAAGTTACGTAGCTACTTAAAGTAGTTTAAAAAGTAGCTAAGCTACCTAAAGCAGTTGACTAAGCTACTAGAAAAACTAGCTAACTTCGTTAACTGTATGTAGCTACTAACACAACTAGCAATGAACCCGTTTTTATTTGTAGCATTATTGCAGTTAGCTAGTTTTTGCTGATCGTTTGTACTGTTTTTAAAGGGTAGCTTGACTGTTAAAAGTAGCTTGTAGTTTAGCGAGTTTTAATTTTAGTTTTAGCTTTGAACTTGGCAGTGCCAAGGTACATTTATGTTAGCAACATGGCTCACCTCATGTGTAGCCGAAAACTGCTAATTCAGTTTAGCAGCCAATTTTGCAGGACTGCTGGCAGTATTTGCTACACAGTGAGTGAGAAAATGCTGTTATGTAATGTTTTTCAGAGAATTGTTCTCTTCAGGTTTCTGTGGGCAGATGCTCGCCAACGTGCAGCACTCGTCCATGAACGTGGGCGCGCCTTTTTGACACGGTCAGATTTATTGCCTGGGCTCTGGAAACGTGGAGGAAGCCTGATAAACAGGACTTCCTATTTGTTCATCCATTCATACGTCCCCATGACAAGCGCATATGTTTGGTGATGGATCTCTTCGGCTTGAGAAGACCGCTGAGGTGTGCGTTTCTGCGTCCTGAAGTTTCCCTACATCTGCAGATGGATGGTCTGGATGTGCGGCAGCTGCATGAATGTAGAAATGCTAGCATACTGTAAAAATGTAAAAGCATGCAATATGCGACATTGTTGTGACATGACCTCATCATGCACTTTTGTTTGTAAATGAAGCTTTTTAAGCCAATTTTGTTTTAAAATGACTTGACTTTTGGCTATATGTTTAAATACTGGTTAAGCTTACTGTTAAGTATACTGTAACTTGTACTACATACTGTTCTTGCAGTATGTAGTATATATAGTATGTGTACTGTGACCTGTAATTCTTAAGCAAATTTTGTTTGAAAATGTGTCTATTGGCTTAAATACTGGTTCAGAATAGCATAGGCTACTACCTATTAGTACTACATGCTATTCCTGCAGTATGTAGTATGTATCCTGTGACTTGCCATTCTTAAGCAAATTTAATTTAAATAAACGTTATCATAAATACACAGTTGAAAGCTGTATGTTTTGATACATTCTAAATCATAAACATCTTAAAGACATCTTCTAAACGTCAATTTGACATCTGATAGGAAACGTCCAATAGACGTATATTGCAGATGAGCAAACACTTTAAAAAATATGTCATGCAGACATCATGGATGACTCCGTGATGTACGTGTGTTATCAGGGTATAGTTAAACCATGGTATTGGTAGTAAAACTCTGGTTATACAAATGGTAGTCAATATGCCAAAAAAACATGCTACTACTCTTTTACTATAATAAAACCATAATTTTTGTAAGGGTTTTCCACACAATATATCATTTATTTTCTTTAGAATGGGCAGTTATGAATAAGTCCTAAATAATAATTTTATAATGATGAAATTTACAATTATATATGCACTGCAAAAACCATAATATTTCTCCTGCAAACATATTTTTTGGCAATTTGTTCTGTGTGAATAAATATTAATTCATTGGTCATTTATTCCCTTACTAAGCAGAAGGTAAATGCTCTCGCCATCTGAAATGGTGCACAGACCATTTTTTAAGTATGATTTTAATTAAGGTTTGATATTGTTTTAATGCAAAAATTTAAATATGAGGAAGCAGCTTTCAAAAGAATGGCTATTTCCATAATAATTACCCATCATATACTCAAAACATCCAGACCTGCCATTACTAGCATTATGCCGACGAAAATGTCTTAATTCTCTCTTCATCTTCATAGCGTTCCCGTACATGTCGATAAACACTTGCACGTCCAGTGCCTCGATGGACCTTGCGATGCACATCTTGATTTAATGGAACCTGGAGATTCATCATTAAAATGAAGTCAATTATTATAAGGCAGGCAACAGCTGAGAGAGACTCTTCTGTAACTGTTTTCCCAACCTCCAGCCGCCTGATTTACGCCCATAGATTAGCTGTCACTTCCACAGAGCAAACAAACGCCGGAGAGGGCGTAAGTAACTGCCCTGGGGGTAGATGGGAAGATATATATAGAGGGCCGAACTGGGCATGCTCACATCTACACCCACTTCCCACGAGGCTTGCCACCCCATTAGGCTCGTTTTCCAGACACTCAAGCCTAATTTCCTGCTTGTCGGTTTCTTGGATCAAGCTATTCCCGTCCGGAGTTGTCTAATCCGATCTCGGGATTCCTGAGGGATTTTCAGATGTTTTCCAGAATAAGCTATATGCAACACAAAAATGCCTATACATCACCTATAGTTGCTCATTTTAAAGGGGTCATCGGATGCAAAATTCCCTTTACAAGTTGTTTCAACATAAATGTGTGTTGGAAGTGTGTGTACACATCCACCCTATAATGATAAAAATCCATCCAGTGTTTTTTTTTTTTAAATCCCTATTTTAAAATCCCCTTTCTCAAATCAGCCTGTTCTGAGATTACTGTCAGAGTGATGTAGTTCTGCACAGGCCCCTCCCACGATGTTTGATTGACAAGTTCGTCTTACCTTAGACCCGCCCTGAGTGAGCTGTCATCGGTCCGCCATTGTGTCGACTCCAGTGCAGGGGAAGACAAGAATGTCTCCGATTAAGCAATTGAGATGTTTTATTGCTGGATGTAATAATGAACATAGCAGTCGTCATTTACTCCCGACATCTGAGCCGCTGAAGACGCAGAGGATTAACGTTACTTTCGTTTTGAAGGGAATGTGCCGATCCCCGATCTGCCTAAATGCGTCTATGTTCGCGTGAATCATTTGTGATCCAGCTTCATCTACAGAAGAAGTGAGTATAAGGGTTTTTTTATGAATCTTTGCAAATTGTCTTTCCTAATAACGTGCTAGTTAGCAAGTTCCATGGCTAAAGTAAACAGTATCATGAGAATGGCTCGTCACCCCACGGAAGAGAGGGGCGGGGTCACCAGAGCTCATTAGCATTTAAAGCACCATGGACTAGAACAGTGTGCTGAAAACAGAGCTGATTTTGACAGGGTAAAAAGGGTGTTTTTTACACTACGATTGAAAAATTTTAACCAAAGTATGTTATAGACTTTTCATTAAGACCCTAAAGAATCATATCAACTTGTGGAAAATGGGCATCCAAAGACTCCTTTAACTTTAAACTGAATTTAATTGAGTAGTACCTGCGTTGCAGTTATGCAGTTTTTACTAGAAGCTTGAATTGCAGCTAACTATAAATCAATAGCGACTTTCTAGACTAACACACATTTTTGCTTGTTTTAAGAGTGTGAAGTTAACAAAAGCTCAAGCATTATATTAATTAAAAATGATGTTGTTTTTTAACATCCTACATTGAGGGGAAAAAACGGTTTAGATTTTACTTTGAAACAATTTTCACTGCTAGTAAATGTCACAAATAATTCCAAAGAAACGGCAAGTAATTAAACATTAAATTTTGAAGAATATTATTTTCTTGTAAAATGTACTCAAATAATCATTTACTCTGAAAAATACAATAATAAAACGTGGCTAGCAAACACTTTTGGAATAAAAAAAAAAAAAGATTTTAAAGAAGTCAGAATTGTAATATATAACATTTTTCCTCACAATGTGAGGAGTTTCGTGTTTCAAGGTTGTAGAATTTAGTTGGGATGCTGTTACTACTAAATTGTCCCCAGCAATAATTTTGATCAAACAATTAAAATCTGTTGTCTACTGTTATGTCCCCCTTGTCGAGTTTACATCTCGCAGTTCAGACTTTTTTCTCTGAATTCTGAGTTTACATCTTGCAATTCTTCTTTTGTTTGTTTCAGCCAGGGAATAAAAATAAAAAAAAGGTAATTGCGACTTCTTATTTAAGAGAGGAAAAGTCAGAGTTGTGAGGAAAAAAGTTGGAAGCATCCAGAAAGATTTCCTGAAATAAGTAGGGCTGGGTAAAAAAATATCGATATCTCGATATTAATCGATTCTCATTTTTACGGAACGATATCGATTCTTAAATCCCAAGAATCGATTAGTCTAGCCTGTTTTCAGTTAATGGACGGAATGTTGAAGGGCACTTCCCATACAATATATCGCAATAAGCATTGTGCTTTGTTACTTTTGATATGAAACAAAGTCTCAGATTTCAAATTCTGTCCATTGTATTGCAATATTCAAACAATAAATGTCGTTTTGGCGCTGTTTAATGTGAAGTGACAGATCGCTGTAGTGCCTCAGTTCAACAGACACGGTAGAACTGATCATCTCCTCCACATTAATACCAGCTTCAGCACAAAATAAACATGACTAAACATCCGAAGGTAAGTTAAAAGAAAGAGTACAACTTTACAATCCGTATCCTCTGTCATGTAATTGCTCAATCAGTGTTTCAGCCGTGCAAAGATGTCAATATAACGGCTTGTAAACAATATCACGTAACGTCACATTTACCTCATATTCGGTGACCATAATCTCATTAGTCAGCTAGAAAAATAAACTGTAGAGAGGTTTTTCAATAAAAATACTAAAGAATTGGTAATGCAATCGCTAAAGAGCTTGAATCTAAACCAAACCATTCAATTCAAAGTACGACATCTATTTGAGATCATCTTGAAGAAGCGGTCCCAGTTTCAACCGCTGTTTGCGATGTCTTAAGGCTGAAGTTGAATTTACACCAGCAGAAATCTCCCCCAGTCTCAAGCCCTGACAGAAACAAGTCGTCCTCCGCATTAAAGCCGTGACAAATTGCCATCCTGAAAGCCACTAACAGGAGAACCGCAGGCAGAGGACTTACTGATCAATAGAAACCGGATTTCACATTGTTTTTGTCCTCCAAAGCCCAGCCATAGATCCTCATAAAGAATCTGCCGTTGGGACGAGGCGATGGCCGTGTGTGCGCCAATCGTTCATTTCATTTCAGGCGAGGATACGCCAACGCTAGACTCATGAGGAGATCGTATGCGGCTCCACGGTGGAGAATGTTTAAATACTGGTCGATTTGCCGCTAATTTGCTGTCGTTGAGGAATCGCACGTCTCCTTGACCTTTGACCTAACAGCACACCTGTCCTCGACAAGACACATGATAGAATTATTTGCTTTCTGCAACATGCGAAAAGCGGCCTAAAGGTCTAATAAATGAGCACTGGAGGGGTCTCATTAGCAAGCCGCTAACTGAATACCAATGCGGCGGCTCATTTGCATATGTAAATGAGCATGCCTGTGCATGCGAGCAGATGTTCCTGACAGGTCTGTGAAGAGACATTGGGTTCGTTTGGAACGTGTAGTGTGCAATATACAAACAAGCATGACCTTCCGTTTAACAAATGCAAAAGATCTTGTTATTTGGCCTTTTTAATTCAGTTATGTATAAAAATGTAACTTTTGCTGGTCCAATCAAATACTGAGTGAAAAAAAGAGTGTTAAAATTACATTTAATATTGCTTCCTGTTCATTTGTCATTTGTCTACATACTACACATACTACAGTTTTGACACAAACTTCACGATCTGATTTTGATTCACAAGCTTGCGATTTGATTCGATATCGATTATTTTGGATATACAGTATCAGGTACAGTCTCAAGGAAAAAAAATTAAAAAAAATGCTGTAAAATATACACGAGAGTCAGTTGGTACTACATTACTATAATATAGAAGGTTAAAATGAACTGATTTGTATACAAACACTTAAATCAGTCTCAATTAAGTTTTTATAATAATAAAGTTAATTGTAATTATATTTCTACTCCAATTCGCTTTTTGAAATATAAACATTTAAATGGTGGCTGTCATAAAAACTACGATCTGTCACTCCCCATTAAACAGTGCCAAAACAGCATTTATTGTTTGAATATTGTAATAAAATGAACAGAATTTGAAATCTGAGACTTTGTTTCATATCAAAAGTAACAAAGCAGAAAGCTTATTGCGATTTATTGGATGGGAGGCGCGCTTCAATGTTCCCTTCATTAGCTGAAAACAGGCTAGACTAATCGATTCTTGGGATTTAAAGGGACAGTTCACCCAAAAATGAAAATTACCCCATGCTTTACTCACCCTCAAGCCATCCTAGGTGTATATGACTTTCTTCTTTCAGACAAATACAATCGGAGCTATATTAAAAATATCCTGGTCCTTTGCTGGTTTAAGCTGGTCCTTTGCTGGTTTAAACTGGTCCTTTGCTGGTTTAAGCTGGTCCTTTGCTGGTTTATGCTGGTCCTTTGCTTAAAGGCCTTCTGAAGCGAATCAATGCATTTGTGTAAAAAAAAATATCCATATTTAAAACTTTATAAACTGTAATCTATCTTCCAGCGGATGACGTAGGATGTAGGCGTAGCGTCGTTTTATAAAAATAAGAATTGGTTAAAATCGAGAAATCTATATTTTTTACCCAGCCCTACTACATACTGCGAGAATAGTATGTAGTACTAGTCACTAGAATGCTATTTTAAACATACAGTCAAAAGACAAGATATTTTTAAAGCCTAAAGATATTTTTATGTGTTTTGTCGGTAGTATTTTAGACAAATAAATTAGCATTCATTGCATTTATAAAACGGGGGCAACAGCGATATTATTTATATTCAAAGTCTTGGCGTGCACTATATAGTGCTTTGCGCTCTGTCACCCTAATTGTCGATTACACTTGAGGCATAAATGTCAACAGTACTAGTCTTAATGTTAACTGAGTTTGCTTGTGTCTGTAAATGTGGAGGGTGACGGATTGCGCAATGGCGCATCTGTTGGGAAAAATAGTCACATTAGAGTCGCTGCAGCCCGAGATGAGCGTCGCTTACTGGCCTATGAAATCTGCAAGGTCCTGCTCTACATGATAAATGAGCTATAATCTGCCGTAAAGCATATTAAAGTCATATCGCATGATAGATGACGAGACGGAGAAGAGGAAAAGGGGAATATTTAGGAAGCCAGGATAAAATACGAAAAGAGAGGAAATTTAAAACCTAGACAAAAATATCAAAATCAAGCCCCTCTTCTTTCTCTCTCTTTAAATTACTGATGAAATGTGCAGATCTAATTTTAATTTTTAATGCCTCACGTCCAGGTTGGTGCTAAATAAAGATCTGCTTTGCAATCATAAAATAGCTCTGATCTTTTATTTCGGGAGATCCTTTCCTGTCCTTCAAACCCAAGGGATCCCGTGGCCGCGTCACTCTCAGGAGCAAGTCAGTTTTCACAAGTAATTCAATTAGGCACGATCAATAATATCCAAAGCTGAGTTCATGCGAAATCTACGTGCAATTCGTGAGCGACACGTTCGTGCATTATTTAGAGCCTAGCGCTCTCAAAATGGCGGTAATTATGAAGTAAATGTCATTTAATTATTTCACTGGACTGTGTAAAGTTTGGGCAATAAATCACCTTCTGATGGTTTTGATATTTACCCTGTTGAAAATAAACAGCATATGCTGGTTAGGTATGTTTTGACGCTGGGATGCTGG
>NW_015547755.1:30034-52715 GCF_001515605.1 Sinocyclocheilus anshuiensis
TCAAAACATACCTAACCAGCATATGCTGGTTTTTTCAACAGGGTAGGGACTCAAAATTTGACGTACATTAATTTTGACGGATATAAACACACATTATGCATGCAGCACGCGACTAGCTAATACCTTTTACCTAATTTACTTTCACACACCTCATATTAAGCAAATTATTGATAATGCTGGTATGAAATGTTTGCATCCATTATGCATTCATGCAATATTAATAATCTTATGCATATCCGTTGGAGCCGGGCTCAAAACGAGCGCCTTGTTTTTGTGCCACGGCTCAAGAAAACGCATAAATCCTCCAAACTCAATTCCCAAGGTCATTGAGAGACATAATGTGTTTATCGCCTGGCTGTTTCGCTCATAATAAAACCATTCCCATTGGAATATTGGGATTGATGGATGTCTATGGGATATTGATCGATACCTGCTGGCCTTCTGGAAACGGGGAAATGAGTGACCATTAGTCCAACTCAATTCCGCGAGCTCAGAGCACTGATGGCAGGACTCTGTTTCACAGCAGGGCATGACACAACTCAGAGACGCCGCAGGACGCTGCTGGAAATGTTTCTGAATCAAGCCCTTTGGCTGCTTGTTATGAAACCCCTGCGTTAGAAGAACGGTTAAAGATGTTCAGATGCTCTGCAGGTGCCCTCAAGAGCGAATTTGCAAAAACAAAGATTGGATTTTCCCTTCAACATCTTGGTTGGTTGTATTTTCAGTTAACTAACTGAACACAAACTCCCTCTTATACTTTATTTTTGCATTTAACCCATGAAAATCTCGGCACTATCCCAGGTAGCAAATTTAGGTGGGAATGTTGTTTTGAAATTTTCTAAAACGCTGAAAAGTCCAGTTTTCTTGTCCTGATTAAAACTTTATTTAAAGGTTACTAAAATGCTTCTCACAAGGTTCTACTATTTGTATTTTTTACCCAAAATGTAACGTTATTTGAACGTTTATTTTTTATATTCTAAGAGCGTTGTTGTGATTAGAATGTTATTTAACGGTTACAAAAACATTTCAACATTCTGCTAACTTTACTTTTTACCCAAAATATAATGTGATTTAAACGTTTATTTTTAATATTCTAAGAGCATTAAAATGCCCGGTTTTCTTGTCATGATTAAAACGTTATTTAAAGGTTAAAGAAATGTGTTTACAATGTTCTACTAACTTTACTTATGCCCAAAATATAACTTATTTAGATTATTTTTAATATACTAAGAACATTCAAATGTCCAGTTTTGATTATTTAATGGTTACAAAAGCGTTTTTACATTGTCCTACTAACTTTACTTTTACCCAAAATGTAATTGTTTTTGATTATTTATTTTTATTATACTAAGAACATTAAAATGTCCAGTTTTCTTGTCGTGATTAAAACATCATTTAAAGAATACAGAATCGTTTTTACAACGTTCTAACTTTACTTATACCCTAAATATAACTGTTTGAAAAGAAAAATGTCCAGTTGTCTTGTTGCGATTAGAATGTAATTTAAAGGTTACAAAAACGTTTTTACAACGTTCTGCTTAACGTTTATATTTTAGGGTTAGGGTTAGGGTAACCTAACCCTAACCCAAAATATAACGCAATTTGAGCGTTTATTTTTAATATTCTGAGAATGTAAAATTGTCCAGTTTTCTTGTTGTGATTGTAACGTTATTTAAAGGTGACAAAAAACATTTATTTGAATGTTCAAGTACAAATAACGTCATAAGAACATAAGAATGTTGATCTCAGAACGTTTTCTCTCAACGTTATGGCAACATATATCAAGTTAAAAGAGCGTTCCATAAACATTACTTTAAGAACATTTTGTCCTAACTTTTATATAGGGCCTATAAAAAACATTAGTGAAAGTTCCCAGCCAAACTACTGCAAAAGCTTCTGAAACACATTTTGAAAGGGTGAGGTTGTCAAATGTCTGAGTAAAATAAAATAGCCAAGAGCAAAAGAGGTGATTGAGTTGTTTATAGTTCACAGCTTGCAGAGGAAGTGACCCAGAGGCGCCTTCCTTCGTCCTGTCAACGTGGTCTGGTTCAGCCCTCATCATCTGAACATGTAATTCACATTCAGTGATATGGCTGACAGTCTTGCTAAATTATGGCACTCTGAATTTTCATTCAAGATTTGTGTAAAGATTTGACCTAAATTGTGACTTGCTTTCCATTTAACCTTTTTTAAAGAAATGTATACACCTATATACCTTCATAAAAACCTGTATATACATACCTTGAGGAAAAGGAGAGTGCTCTGAGAACTGTAAAGGTTAATGAGGTGCGTTTTGCGCTCGACGGAGACAGCGCTCGTCATGGAAGAAGGCGCATGTGAGGCCGGAGGGGGTGATGGTAATGACGCCCCACGGATCTCATTATCAGGGTTATTGATTCGGTCGGCCCACCTGCTTTTGGCCCGACACTCCAACCGCTTTCCCTTTTTAACGGGCAACACGCTGCGAGAGTTTCCTCTGAGGAACCGTCCACCCGTCACTGGCTCTTTTCTTACTCTCTCTCACACACGAGGTCTGTTCTGAAACCTAATGAGGCGTTATTTAAGGCATCATGAAGGCTATCATTTGACAAGGTGAGCTGGGGGAAATAATTCATATTAAATTGTCGAAGCAAGAGGAATTATTATAAAAATACGTTTAATTAACTCAAAACAACTATGTAACAATTAAAATAAAATTTTACGCAATATTTGTGTGAAATATATTATTTTATGCTTATTTAAATATGCCATCATTAGCTAAGCAACATGCTAATGTAAAACTGTTATGGTGTGTGAATATTATATTAATATATTAGCATCGCGTGAATCGCTCTAGATTACTCGCAAGGTGTTTTTCGCGCCACTCGCACAAATAAAAACATCGTGTGGAAGGAGTGTCTTCACACACATCAACAACATGTCAAACTGGACGTGTCAATAAGCTCTTTGCTGATTGGCTTGCGCAGCACGCGTCATGCAAATTTCCCGCTCGAGTTGAAATTTTTCAACATGCGTGGAGATTATGGTGCGTTCAAGTCATGTCGGATAGATCGTATTTACGAGTTGAACGCACATGAACGCCACCACAAAGTCGAGTGGGAAACTCGAAATTTTCTTTAAACCCCGAGTTTCCTAGTTGGGGGTGTGTCAATGAGAAACATGGCGGAATCGATAGATGCAACGTCTGTAGTTGACGGTAAATTTTTTTTTTAATTGATAGTTTAGTTGTCCTATGAACTTAAATTGGTCATGTTCTTGTTACGCAGCTAGATAATGAAATAAAAATGCTATAAAAAATTTTGTTTATTAAAAGAAGGTAAACCGCCATCTTGTGCCGATAACACTGACTTGTTGTCGTAATTACGACTTGTCAACTCGTAAGTACGAACGTCCCAGGAGGACTTGAACGCAGCATTAGACGCGATTGAGGCGAATCTCGTCACTAAATTTGCGTCTTTGCATTGACTTTGTATGTAATCTACTCCTGCAAATAATCAAATTCGCTTTTGGTGCGCATACACCTTAAACGTTAATGTTATTTGTGTGAAGCGCAAGAAGTTTCCATGACACGAGTGCGACGGAAGTAATATGCCATTTTCTGGCGAGACGCAGGAACTCATTTGGTGTAGTGTTTACTAACCAATATATATATATATACATAAATGCCTCATTAGCAGTGTTGCCAATTTAGCTACTTTGTAGCTAGATTTAGCGACTTCCCCGCCCCTTTTGAGACTTTTTTCAAAAGTTTAGGGACAAATATAGCAACTGCTTGGACAAACCTTATCTAAGTTCTCATCTTGCCCACTGATCTACGTTCATCTTTATATAGATCAGTGAATTTGCCATTGTGATGTCATCTAGTGACATTTAGCTACCAGTTTTAGCTACTTTCAATTGAAAGCAGCTGGCAACACTGCTCATTATCGGCTGTTTCTATGGGACGCTAAACGTAAGCTGTTCGCCTTTGGAACGGTCAGAACAGAATGCACATTCAAAGTTATCTGGTCTTTAATAATGTTCTCAAAAATAGTTTATATACATCGTTTTATTTCTTATAACATTTTAGTTGGAAAATGATTCCAAACGTTTTTTAAATGTTATTATGTTATAGTCCAGAGAACATTTAAAAATAACATTCCCATAATGTTTGCATGTTCCCTTAATGTTCATATAACCACAGAAAAAACATTTTAAAATGTTTCAGGAACTGGACGTTTTTAAATGTTCAGAGAACTTTCAAAAAAGTAGCGTTCCCATAACGTTTACAAAATGATGAAATGGAATGTTCTCTTAAAGTTGGCATTAAAAAATGTAGAATATTTAAATAAACTGGATATTTTGAATGTTCAGGGAACGTTCAGAAGGAACATTTTCATAACTTAATGGGAACATTAGCACAACATTCTTAAAACATATTTTTGTTAGCTTTGATTATGATATTACAATTTCCATACCGTGATACTTCAAGGGTTTTAGTGTCATTCAAATGCAAAACACCATTGTCCTTGTACGTGAAAAGTTGTTGTAGTTGGGATTTGACCCAGCAGAAATTACATTTTGAATCATGTGCCTGATGAATCGGTTCCCAGTTGGCTTGTCAGTGGCTTTGGCCGAAGTGTTCAGTGAAGAACATTCTGATCTCTCCTCAGAAAAACATACATCATCTTACAAGTCAGCTTTGGAAGATATATGCGAAAACGTTAATTAGCACTTGAGTAATTTGTGTATTTAACGGTATCAGAGAAAAATTAATGACAAGACAAACTGATGAGGTCATTTAAGGAGATTAGTTGTGAGCTTGCCAGTGCTGCTCCTTACAGACTGTTTTCGTGAGGGTTCACAGAGACAAATCTCGCTGTCTGACCTGCGGGAGAGGCTGGCGTCCGCATGCTTGGCACAGGCGAGGATTGGCAGAATGTGGAGTAGATGGCAGCAGGTGGTGCAGATGGCCGAGTCGCCACCTTCGGTTGGATGATTTTCCATGTTTGGGAATAAGTTCTGGAGGATTAAGACTTACAGAGTCAAAGGGCCTTCGGTCAAACTGTGAACCTCAGTGAAACTCAATGATTTCTCCAAAAATACTGCATTTTATTGTGTGAAATTTAGTTTATATTTTGGACATTAATATCCCAGCTAAAAACTTTTGGTTGCCAGAATGTTCTGGTAACGTTAGTTTGTGGTTATAAAACCTAAAAATAGCCAATAGGGAATTTTGTGTGTAGGTTCCCTTTAGGTTGTCTCAAAAAAAAAAAAAAAATTCTAGAATGATTATCTTTTGGTTACAAAACAAAGAACCAACAGAGAACGTTCTCAGAACGTTCTTATTTGGTTCCCAAAAATTAACCAAATGGGAATGTTAGGGGAACGTTCTGTGTTTGCTGCGATATCAAAGCTCCATCTCCAATGCAAATAAAATGTCTTAATCTGTATTTTGGTCCAGTTTTTCAGTAAAAATATATATTAAACATAGTCTACCCAAAAATGAAAATTCTGTCATTATTATTCACCCTCCTGTCGCTGCAAACCTGCATGACTTTCTTTCATTTGTGGAAAACTAAAGAAGACATTTTGAAGAATGTTGGTAACCAAACAGCTTTGGTCCCCATTGACTTTCATTGCATTTTTTGTTCATATAATGGAAGTCAATGGGAACCGAAACTGTTTGGTCACCAACATTCTTCAAAATATCTTTTATGTTCTGCAGAACTAAGAAAGTCATACAGGTTTGAACGACATAAGGGTGAATGATTCATAATTTAAAAATAATTTATTTTTGGGTGGACTATCCCTTTGACAAGCTTAAAATACAAAAAAATAAATGAATAAATAAATAAAAAATAGTAGTACTAGTAATAAAATAAAATAAATTATTAGGTATATTTGCATGACACGAGAGTACTTTATTTATTTATTTATTTAGGTCTGTGATGATTTTAAGAGTTTTCTTCCATCTTGTGACTTGGATTCTTGGATTCAAACAGAGAAATTGGAAGTGTTACTAATTTACATGCTTTTTTTTCTAACCTAGTTTGTTTAACACCTTTTCTTTGATCACATTATGTTTTGTCTGCATCCATGTTATGTTTAAATTGAGTGATTTGGGAAAGATCCACGTTATGTAATTGGGTGGATGTGGTTTCTTGTTGGCAGCAGATGGCCGGTGCTGTCATGAACAGATGGGGGGCCACACGGATCACAGAGGGACGTGTTGTGTTTTTATTTCTGAACAGTCAAAACATAATTTCTATGACACTTCACCTGAACCCCTGATGCTGGCGACTCTTTAAATAAATTCATAATAGATTAATAGATTTTTTTTGTCTTATCTTGAAAAAACATTATATATGTGATTAAAACACGTCAAAATACCAAAAAAGCTCAAGTTCTGTCTTTAAATAAAACAATTATTAAATATTAGCTGTATTAAAATCTGATAAATTAATGTTATTAATATATATATATATATATATATATATATTATAAAAAAAACATATTCATTAATACCCCACTGGATGCAACAAATGCCTCGTTTATAATGGGTTTTAATGTTTTTGTCTCGTCGCTCCGGCCGGACACGGCATCACAGTACGGTGAGGGGCGTAACATTTCCGTCACACGCTTGAGGTATTCGGCCAATCACAACGCACTGGATAGCTGGCCAATCACAGCACACCTCGCTTTTCAGACCGATGAGCTTTGTAAAAATCGACGCGTTTCAGAAAGGCGGGGCATAGAGGAGAAACAATACTGTACAGTATGTGGAAAATAATGTGTTTTTTTAACCTTAAACCGCATAAACACATTGCATTACACCAAATAATGTTCTTTTTAGCAGCATCATATGACCCCTTTAAGAGCAGGTCGTGCGCGTGCCCGCTCTCCCGCTCGCTCTCTGTTGGCGCGTGAGCGCGCAGCGGTTAAACGCGCCCAAGTTTCGCGTGAGCGCGCAGCGGAGGCGATTCTCGGCACAGATTACACTTTACAACAAACAGGTGAGTCTTTACTTTATTTAATGTTTCATTTTGTTCATATTTAATGCATATCTGAGGGCGATTTTGAGGTGTGAAGCGTTTTGAACGGCTTGTGCTTGAGCTCAGGCGAAATGTCAGTTATTTTACAGAGAACGAACTCAATAACATAGATGTCATATAGCAACAACTTTAATTTATTCGGTCATGTAGAATAAAAAAGATTGTTTAAACTGTTTGTGTTTGTTTAAAGCTTGCCGATATATGTTTTGCGAGAAAAGTACGAAAAAGTACCATGTTTGTTGGACATTTACTATGGTAACGTTGTATTCTTTGAAGTACCTGAATTACTCAATCATTTATTACTTTATGTATCAAATATGTTTATTTATTTATGTATTTATTTTAAAAATATGAATACAATTGTCACCGCACTATGGTAATACCATGTTCTTTTGGAGCAAAAAACAGTATTTTTTTTCATCTTGGAGTACATTTTCCTTCAACTACATGGGCATATTTTTGCATTAATACTAATATTATGTAATTTTCAATACACTGATATTAGGATAATATCTTATTTTGGGTTATTTAATCATTTTGAAGGCATGTAATGATAATGCACTTCATTAAATATTTACATCTTTTCTCACACCATACATTTTATGAATATATATTAAAAACCTTGAGATTTAATCCATATTTTATGAAAGTCTGTCGCTGTATATCAAACCTAAAGAATTGAATTGATATAAATCATGGCTTGAAACCAAGTACGAAAGCCTCCTAAAATAATGCAGTAATCTGCTTTTAATAAAATAAGACTATAAAGCATACATCTATGATGTAATGCAGATAATTTCTGATCCAGGATCATTTTTCTCATTGTGAAACTTTTGCTGATCTACTTCTATTCAATTAGATCGGTCTCCCACATCCATAAAGCATAAATGCTGTAAAGATCAGCATTATTAATCTCAGTCAGCATGACTGAAACTATTCATAAGGTTTTCGGTGCAAAAATAGTACAAGCTTCAGTTAAAATCATAACAGCGTCAGGCAATTACGCTTGAAAATTAGCTTGAAGTGAGGGATGGGGCATAGCCGTATGATAATACGCCTCTTTAGGCCACATTTGAATTTGAGAACGACACTTTTTCATTAGTTAATGCACTTATAGTCACGTTTCCATTGCGTTTTACTGATTTATAGAGTCAAAATGAACGACTTTTTTCACAACCTGCTCTGAAAGCATTTGATAATCGACAGGATTGGGGTTGTATTATTTTCGTTTATTTATGTTATTATGCATGTGTTCGCCTTTAAATTTGTTTCGTGTGCTTTTCTTTTAAATATTTTCGTGAGGCGAGAAGATTTGGAAGTACAAAAACTGGGATATTAGTTTTAACCTCGTCCTCCCCAGCTAACAGGAACCGTTCTTCGAGGAACTTCAGCGTTATCTGTAATGTTCTCAAAATATTAGCACAAAAACGTTTATACGTTGTTCATGGAACGTTTTTTACTAAAATGTTTTAGTTGGGCGTTTGTATGACGTTTTTTGAATGTTACTTGTTTCAGAACGTTCAGAGAACATTCAATAGTAACGTTCTTATAATGTCTTCAAAATGATAAAACTGGATGTTCCCTTAACATTCGTATTAGAGGTCGACCGATGTATCGGTTTTGCCTATTAATCGGCACCGATAGTTGATTGCTGGAACTATCGGTTATCGACAAAAATCCATGCCGATCGGCAAAATCCACTATCGGTCGACCTCTAATTCGTATAACCAGAAACATTTTCAGAACGTTTCAATATCATTTCGGAAACATTATAGGAACGTTACTGTTGAATGTTCTCTGAACGTTTGAAAAGTCCAGTTTTTTTTTATATAATGAAAACATTATTTTCTGATTGTTTTCTGAACGCTCGACATGTCTGACTTTTTAAATGTTTTGAAAAAGTTTTTCCCTGTCATGCAGACATTAAGGGAACATTCAGGAACATTCAATAGTAATGTTTCCATAATGTTTGCAAAATGATGAATGTTCCCTTAATGTTTGAACATTTAAATTTTTTTTTTGAGCTTTCAGAGAACTTCCAATTGTAACGTTCCTGTATAAAGTTTGCAAAATTAAAACTGAATAAAATTGAATGTTCCTTTAACGGTCACTTAACCAGGAAAAAAAGTTTTTAAAAAATGTTTTAAAAACTGGACATTCTGAGAACGTTCTGAAAATAACGTTTTCATAACTTACATTTTTAAAACATTCAAAAACTGTATGTTTTCATAAATTGCGTTTTTAAAAACTTGATGTTTTGAACATTCGGAGAACTTTCAATAGTAACGTTCCCATAATATTTGCAAAATTATAAATTAAATGAAAAATGAAATGTTCTGTAACGTTTGCCTAACCAGGAAAGAACGTTTTTTTTAAACATTTAAAAAAAGTTGATGTTTTGAACATACAGAACGTTCATTTTTTTTTGTAACTTAATGGTAAAGTTAGCAAAACATTCCCAGAACATATTTTTGTTGGGTGTCCTTTGCCCTCCAGCGCTGCCGTCTGGTTCTGCAGCTTTTTTTGACGCTGTCGAGAGATGAATTTGAGCTTTCAGGGCCGGATGTGGGCGCCGGCAAAGTGATTGTTGCCTGGTATCAGCGTTTTCATTTCCATCTGTCGTGATTTAATAATCCATTCTTAATAGCAGCGCTCACGTACATCTGCGCCGGGATCTCCTATTGTCACGATTTGGCTGAAGTCGTTTTATCTCCTCTGGCGTCTCCATCTTGCCCTCCTGACGGCGATGCACACTTTTCATCTCATATTTGCTGAGGTTTGACATGATGACACAGCGTCTCTCTCTCCCCACGGAGCGAGAGCTCTTCAGTATTCACTTGCATGTGTGTGTTTGTTAGCTTGCCTTAGGCAGCGATCGGTGTTGTCCTTTTGAATTCCGGCCCGCTGACCTTCACACAATCGGCCCTGTGACCTCCGACCTTGCTGAAAACAACTAGACAAGCCTGGCTGGATTCACAACCTTTTTCATTTGAGCATTTATTTGACTTGTATGTCTATTTTGCATTCATATGAAGAAATACTCTTAGCTAATTATGTTTATTATACTGAGAAACTTTTGGACTTGGTACATTACAAAAATATTAATTTAAAATAATTACCAGTAGGGCCCAAGCTATGAAGTTCCATTGCTATTTATTTAACAGATTTAATAATCACAACCAAAAACTGCTCTAAATAAATAATAATAAAAAAAAACTTATCTGCTAAAATAAACTTTAAAGGGGTCATATGATGTTGCTAAAAAGAACATTATGTTGTGTATTTGGTGTAATGCAATGTGTTTATGCGGTTTAAGGTTAAAAATTTTATTTTACAGTTTGTTGTAGATTTTATTCAGTTTTATATATAGTTTTATTTTAATTTTTTTTTATAATTTTTATTTTTGTTATATTTTATGTTCTGTTTTATATGCATTTTCTACTATTTAGCATTTTTATTTGACATTTTATTATAGAATTTGTTCTGTTTCATGTGCAGTTTTTATTTATTATTTCTATTTTACTTTTTTATTTATTTTGTTCACTTTATTATAGATTTTATATTCTGTTTTAAATGCATTTATTATTTAGCATTTTAATATACTTTATTATTTTTATTTTACATTTTATTATAGATTTTATATTCTGTTTTATATACACTTTTTATGTAGAATTTTGTTTACATTTATTATATTATTTCACATTACTATTATTATTTTATCTGTACAGGTTTTATTCTACATTTCCTCATTGAATTTTACATTTCTCGTTGAATCAGAGGCCCAAAGTCTCCAGTCAGAACTCAATATGAACTCAAGTTTCTCATCAAATCCTCCGAGATAAATGATCTGAGCTGCTGTCCGCGTTAATTTTACATCCATATACACGTATGTCAACTATTGTGATGACTTGTGTTGAGAAACATCTTGATCTGAACGCTAGAGTTCTCCATCATCCACGTGACGTTTTAGTTTTGTCCCGAGCTCAAGGTGACCGGGACGTTTCCCACAGACCTGGTGACAGTAAACCGTTATTGATGAATGAACACGGACGAACCGAAATATAAAGCAAAAAATCGAAGACCGTCAGCAGTAACGGCCGTGATGGATGGCGTCATCTCTCGGCCGTTTCGAGACGCTTTCCTGGCTTTTTCTTCCCAGAGCCGTTTTATCTTAATAAACACCCAGCTGGAGGGAGAATTGAACCGAATTCGCTCTTAGCCCTCGGTTAGCGTTCGCTTTAATGCTAACACCCTTCGTTTGTCATTTGATTGTGGCCTCTAATTAGTTTTGGAGAGGGCTCCACGACAAATAATGACAAATCTGGCCGTTTGGCCCGTCTCGATTCCCGCGCCTCAGTGAATAATGAGAGCGGCTTTAGTCGTTTTCCCTGGTGACAGTGATCCGTTATTGATGAATGAACACGGACGAACCGAAATATAAAGCAAAAAATCGAAGACCGTCAGCAGTAACGGCCGTGATGGATGGCGTCATCTCTCGGCCGTTTCGAGACGCTTTCCTGGCTTTTTCTTCCCAGAGCCGTTTTATCTTAATAAACACCCAGCTGGAGGGAGAATTGAACCGAATTCGCTCTTAGCCCTCGGTTAGCGTTCGCTTTAATGCTAACACCCTTCGTTTGTCATTTGATTGTGGCCTCTAATTAGTTTTGGAGAGGGCTCCACGACAAATAATGACAAATCTGGCCGTTTGGCCCGTCTCGATTCCCGCGCCTCAGTGAATAATGAGAGCGGCTTTAGTCGTTTTCCTCACGAACCAAACCAGAGAAACCTTGTTAATGAAATGCAGTTTGTTTGCCTGTTTGGTCTGACGGCGTAAATGAGCGTCGCCGATTTATTGAGAATCATTATGAACGTGAGACGAGGACCAGTGAACCAATGAAAAGATGAGGAAGAGCTGAGGAGAGTTTCTTCCTGCTGGTTCACTTACAGCTCACACACACACACACACACACGCACACACTCTCACACACACACTCGCACACTCACACACATACACACGCACACTCACATTCTCTCTCACACACACACTCGCACACACACATACACACTCGCACTCTCTCTCTCACACACACACACTACTGTAATGGAAAATCTGATGCATCATGAGAAACGTTTTAGGACAGTAAGGGTTTTTCTGAAAGAAATTCATGCTTTTATTCATCGAGGATGCATTAAATTGATCAAAAGTGACAGTAAAGACATTTATAATGTTACAAAAGATTACAGAAATACATTAGTTTAACAAAAATTCACATAGAAAAGTTATTTTTTAAATTGGTATAATATTTACAGTTTTTTACGATTGCTTAAGCACAATTTTGAAAACAGGGCCCGGTTTGTCAAAACACTACACACAATTAACACAACCCTACACCAAAGTAGCACAACACTTCAGATCATTTGCAAAATGGAACACTTTTGTCAAAACTATACACAACTTTATAAAAACAATATTTTGTTACCATACGAAACACACACATTACATATGACTTTAATCTTTTTGAACCAGTTACACACTGCTGTTGCTAACCTAAAACACTTTTAGCAAGTCTAATTCTCAGTGATTAGAGTACTGTAAATGAAGCACACAGAGAAAGTGCAATTATACAATAGTTCACCAAACACTACACAAGACATGATATACTTCTGTGTCTGATGTATACAAGTGTGTTTAGTGGTTTGCAAATCACTGTGTGTAATGTTTTGCAAACAGTGTGAAGCTGACAATGTGCTTACAGTTGTGCAAATCTAGCCTTGTGTTTTGCTCCTTGAGTGTAAGGTTTTGCTAATTGTGGGAAAGTTTTAATTTTAGTGTTTAAGCAATTGAAAAAAACTGTAATAATTTTTAGTGTGTAAGCAATCGTAAAAAACTGTAACAATTTTTACTGTATTTTTGATCAAATAAACGCAGCCTTGGCGAGCAGAAGAGACTTCTTTCAAAAACATTAAAAAATAATATAATAAAGTCAGACATAAATTATATATGTAGATAAATACATTTATAAATGGATACATATTTATGTGTTGGTAAATATTGTTATAAAATATTGTTAGTTTTATAAAAAAAAATGTCTCTGTGTTCAATGAATGAAAAAAGCATCAAACATGCTTTTTTTTTTTTTTAGTTTTACTGTATTTTACTTCTTACATAACAAGTACTCGGCCATAATACAATATGATAGTAATAATAAATAATATCCATAAAAAACTTTCCCTATTTTATAATGTATTATATTAAAACAATATAAATGTATTATATAATAAATGAAAAAAGCACAAACATGCCTTGATTATTTTTACTGTAGTTATATATTTTATTATTTTTGCTTGAGTTTTACTGTACTTTACTTCTTGCATTAAACATTTTACTCAGCCATAATAGAATATAAGAGAACAATAAACAATATACATGCACATTTTGTAATGTAATTTTGTGATGCATTTTAGGTAAATTTGTTATATAATTCATGTAAAATGCATAAAACATGCCTAGATTATTTGTAGCTAGAGTTTTACTACATTTTACTTCTTACATTAAACATAGTTTACTTAGCCATAATAAACGTCTGTCAAAATCTCTCCCTATATATATATGTATTAAATTTAATATTAAAATATTTAATAAACAGTACAATATAGAATATCATACACAATATACCATACCGTATATAAGTATCACTAACAAAAAAAAGACCAAAAAGTTTTTGAAAATGGTATCATGTAAGTACCATGTTTTTTTTTTTTACATTTACCATGGTATTAGCATGGTATTCAGACTCATTAGTAGTGGTCGACCGATGCCGATATCTTGGAAAGCAGGGAGGCCGATATAAAGCCGATATAATTTTATTTATTTTAATTTATATTAAAGAAATTTGAAATCATTTGAAAATGGATTAAAAATAATTGTGTAAAATAAACATACTTATACTTTAGAAGACAAAGCATTTTTCACAAATAAATAAATATTTAATAAAAATCTAATTAAAAAGGAAGTAAACACTGTAACCTACAGGGCACTCAGTATTCTGGGAAGTTTGTGTGCATTGGGAATTTTTTTTTTCAAATAAAGCCAAGGTAGCACTCATTTTACATAGAGCACGCAATGAAAATGACATGAATATGACAGCGGGCAAATGCATAAAGCGCAGCATAATTTGAAATCACTAACTTAGTTTAAAGTTTGTCAATCGCGCGTCTCCAGTGAAGCTGAACTCTCCTGTCAGCATTCAATTCTCACGGACCGACCGTCACGCAGAACACACGCGATCGTGCAGGATACACATGCACACTTCACAAGATCTCACAACTGGATCCGACTAAGTTTGCAAGGTTTGTGAAATTAAATGTTCGTTAGTCATGAATGACCCCTCTGAACACATCGGCCAAACAGAAAAACTTATCGGCCGATGCCGATATTTGAAAAGTGCCAACTATCGGCCGATACATCGGTCGACCACTACTCTTTAGATTTCAGTGAGACAAAGCTGGCATCATGAACAGAAAGAAAGCTGTATTCCTGTCCTGGTTCTTGTTAATTGATCCTGTGGATGTGATTGAGGGGGTTTAACAGCCTGAGGATCTGGTTATTGTAAAAGCATGCGGCGGGTTCAGAGTGTGTTGAAGAGGGTTCGCTGAGATGATTGGATGCTGTATCACGTCCTCTGACTGTGATCTGTGATTTCTGAAGGCCTGCTGGGTTGCCATCTGCTCTGGACGGTCCAGCAGGCCGAACACAAACACTCAATCCATCTGATTGAGGACAGACACACTGCATCTGAAAACACAAACGAGATCTCTGATGTCTCGGTGCTTTCTCCAGACGAGTCACATGGATGAGACTTCAGTGATCTCACGGTTCTCTTCTAGAGCTCCACAAGAGCTTTTAATGTCTCAAGCTGGGCTCAGATTTGCAATCAGAAGTCTCAAAATTATCTTAAACATTTATCAAATTCTCACACCATGTATGGTCTCTTCAGTGCAATATGATGAAATATGATGATCTCATTGCATATGACATATTTGCTTTTTTATTAGCATGTTTATGCGTATTATAATTTATAGCATATTTTTAATATGAATATTTATGTATTAATTTAATAGTGAATCATAGTACTGATTTATTATTATAATAATAATTATTATTATTAGGTGAAATAATAAATAAAATACCAATGATAAATATTATTTATTGCGTGTTATTAGTATTATTTATTATTAACATTTTTATTGATTCATTTGATGATGATAATAATAATTGTTTGAATTGATAAAATAATAATTATTAGTATTATTAATATTTGAGTATGATAATAATAAATTATGAATTTAAAAAAATTATATATAAAATATTATGAATAAATATAGTTTATAGTGTGCATGTATGTATATATTTGTAATAATAGTATTTATTAACATTTTTATTTATTAATTCGTATAATGTTATGATGACAATGATTATTGTTATTATCATTATCATAATTTATGAATGAAAAATACACCAAAATTGTGCTAATAATAACAATACAACTATAGCATACTTAATTAGTGGTAATTATTGAATAAATTATTGAATAATTTTTGTTGAAATTATTGAAATTATTGAAATTAATGAATAAATAAAATATTACTTAAAAAAATATAGTGTAAACTATATATTACATTTTTATTAATTCGTTATTCATTTATTTCTTCTTATTATTAATAACAATAATGTGGTTATTATTATTATACAAATTAAAAATATACAAAAATATATAGTAATAATAGTTTATAGCATATTTTGTTATTATTATCATAATTAAATGAAGAAAAAAATCTGTAATAAAAATATAATTTATAGTGTGTACACACTACTGTGTGTAAATATTATTATTATTATTTATTCAACACTTATTATTATTAATGATAACAATAATGTGAATATTATTATTATACAAATGAAAAAAATACTAAATATATATACAAAAAATAATATTATTTATATCATTTTATTATTATTATTAATATTAAATGAATAAAAAATAAGTAATAATATAGTTTATAGTGTGTGTGTGTGTGTATTATAAAAAATTGTATTCTTTCATTTATTCTTATTAATAATAATAATAATGTGAAGGTTATTATTATTATTATTATTATTGAAGAGCATACTAAAAATACATTACACTAATAATAATATAATTTATAATAGTAGGTTCTCTCCGATGTGGGCTCTTGTAAAACGGCGTCTCAGGGAAGATCTGAGTGATGAAGTGGCCAGAGCTGGTGTTGGCAGCGAGCAGCGCAGGACGTGTGAGGAAGAGTGTGATAGTTTGTCAGCGTCGCCTGCAGTGTTACACAGATCTTCATCCATCATGACACTCAGGCCCGTCCATTCAGCACCAGTGATTTCTGCACCCGTCATCCATCTTTCCCCTCGTCTCTGTCCGATCGCTTTAATCACGCCGCCGCTGTTCACAAGTTTAAGATAATCGTCTGCTGACATTTCGTATCCTGCGATCCCAGACTAGCGACACTCGAGAGAATGAGACTCGTATTATTCACAAATGCTTATTTGCTTTCCTCCAGCAGTCAGCTAATGATTCGTTAAAACGCCCCGCTGATGGATAAAGACAACATTTACAGCAGCTGCTTTTGCTGGAATCGCCGGTTTATAATCAGCTTCACCATTACGCAGAATGTCAGGGTAATTATGTCAGTTTTGCTTGGATTAGTCGAAACATTCATTGACTCTCTTGTATTTGATACATGACTTTATAAGGCCTCCACATCATTAAACATGATCAACATCTACTGAAAAACCTGATATATATGATCCATATTTCTTCTGCCCTCTGGTGGTTTGGTTTCTTCACAAAGAAGAAGGACCTTTTTATATCATATCCATGATTTTTGCTCAATTTATATTGTTACATTTGATATATATATATATATTTTTACAATTGTTTTAGATGTATATTGATATTTAAAAATGAATAATTACTGCAGTGTATGCTTACTTAATATTTTGTGATCATTGCAATGCATTTCATGATGTATTATGTTCACCACAATGATTTAATAATAAATTAAAATAACAATTTATTAATAAATTAAAAATGTGTGCTCATACATATATATATATATATATATATACACGTGTGTGTGTCAAAATACATTTTGTTTCAGAAATGTTCAGATTAAATACATTTACATTTATAAAATTAAATATAACTTAAAATTGTTTTATTACATTTAAATTGTGTTTAATTATATGTGAAAAAAGTGAAAAATGTATGATTTTATAGAAAATTGTTGAAAATATTGAGAAAATCATGTAAGTTTTTTTCAAAGTACTTATTTCAGTCATTATTGTAATGCATTTAATATTCTTATTAATTTAATAGACATATTCAGCTCACCAAAATACATTTTTAATGTAAATTTTAAGTCTAAATTTGATTAAATCTTTATTAAATTTCTTAAATGATTTAATCGATCAATTCAAATACATTTACACACACACACACACACACACACACACACATAAAATATAATTTATAGTGTGTACACACTACTGTGTGTAAATATTATTATTATTATTTATTCAACACTTATTATTATTAATGATAACAATAATGTGAATATTATTATTATACAAATGAAAAAAATACTAAATATATATACAAAAAATAATATTATTTATATCATTTTATTATTATTATTAATATTAAATGAATAAAAAATAAGTAATAATATAGTTTATAGTGTGTGTGTGTGTGTATTATAAAAAATTGTATTCTTTCATTTATTCTTATTAATAATAATAATAATGTGAAGGTTATTATTATTATTATTATTATTGAAGAGCATACTAAAAATACATTACACTAATAATAATATAATTTATAATAGTAGGTTCTCTCCGATGTGGGCTCTTGTAAAACGGCGTCTCAGGGAAGATCTGAGTGATGAAGTGGCCAGAGCTGGTGTTGGCAGCGAGCAGCGCAGGACGTGTGAGGAAGAGTGTGATAGTTTGTCAGCGTCGCCTGCAGTGTTACACAGATCTTCATCCATCATGACACTCAGGCCCGTCCATTCAGCACCAGTGATTTCTGCACCCGTCATCCATCTTTCCCCTCGTCTCTGTCCGATCGCTTTAATCACGCCGCCGCTGTTCACAAGTTTAAGATAATCGTCTGCTGACATTTCGTATCCTGCGATCCCAGACTAGCGACACTCGAGAGAATGAGACTCGTATTATTCACAAATGCTTATTTGCTTTCCTCCAGCAGTCAGCTAATGATTCGTTAAAACGCCCCGCTGATGGATAAAGACAACATTTACAGCAGCTGCTTTTGCTGGAATCGCCGGTTTATAATCAGCTTCACCATTACGCAGAATGTCAGGGTAATTATGTCAGTTTTGCTTGGATTAGTCGAAACATTCATTGACTCTCTTGTATTTGATACATGACTTTATAAGGCCTCCACATCATTAAACATGATCAACATCTACTGAAAAACCTGATATATATGATCCATATTTCTTCTGCCCTCTGGTGGTTTGGTTTCTTCACAAAGAAGAAGGACCTTTTTATATCATATCCATGATTTTTGCTCAATTTATATTGTTACATTTGATATATATATATATATTTTTACAATTGTTTTAGATGTATATTGATATTTAAAAATGAATAATTACTGCAGTGTATGCTTACTTAATATTTTGTGATCATTGCAATGCATTTCATGATGTATTATGTTCACCACAATGATTTAATAATAAATTAAAATAACAATTTATTAATAAATTAAAAATATATATATATATATATATATATATATATATATACACGTGTGTGTGTCAAAATACATTTTGTTTCAGAAATGTTCAGATTAAATACATTTACATTTATAAAATTAAATATAACTTAAAATTGTTTTATTACATTTAAATTGTGTTTAATTATATGTGAAAAAAGTGAAAAATGTATGATTTTATAGAAAATTGTTGAAAATATTGAGAAAATCATGTAAGTTTTTTTCAAAGTACTTATTTCAGTCATTATTGTAATGCATTTAATATTCTTATTAATTTAATAGACATATTCAGCTCACCAAAATACATTTTTAATGTAAATTTTAAGTCTAAATTTGATTAAATCTTTATTAAATTTCTTAAATGATTTAATCGATCAATTCAAATACATTTACACACACACACACACACACACACACACACATAAGAAACAGAGGAGCTTGCATTGCTTTGTGAGTTTAAGTAGATTGGATATTTTCCTAATTCCTTTTTGTCTGAAATAAAACTGGGCTTATTCACTTAAAAAGCTTCCAATATCTTCAGGACGAAGTGTACTGTAGTGGCCACCCTTCTGAGATCAATAAGCCATTTCCACTTGGATACACTCGCTAAATCTCTTTAACGTGGCTAAAAATGGCCTTTGCACACAGAGAACAGAAAGACAAAGGTTTAAAAATATAACCAATGTTGTTTTATTGCCATTCGTTGTTTCATACAGATGTTCACAAACATTGTGCGGATCACTTGGATCTGACAGATGGATCGAAAATGGTATAAAAACAATGCATTTGGAATTACTCATTAGTCATGTACAGGGTGCTCAGGTTTCTCTGTCATGGATCTTTATGGCTAACAAAATTCATACAGTTCGCCGTAATCAATGCACCCCAGAGATTTATGGGAATCGACATCATCCTGAGCGACCTGGTCCACTTTCTTTGGTCTGAAGTTTGTAACTCAACACTAGCTTGATGACTATTTCAAGTTTGCTGCTCATTTTTGACATACAGTACAGTCACGCACATTCGCTCTTTTACATGTAGTGGCATCAACAAAAACAAAAGTTATGAAAGTATACAAAGTATACAATGTTAGACAAATGGTTATGCATAAATATAGCTCAGGCTGTCGTACAGTGCAGTTACTGTGATGTTCAAGAAACAGTTTTGTCATTCTAGCACCAAAATTACTTTGTTTACAGCCTTTGAAAACAGTCCAATGTTGCTGGTCATGGCAAATAAACTACAGTATTATGATAATCGATGGACAAGCTCATGTAAACAGTGACATCTGTCACATAGTGCTCCGTGACAGTAAATAAAGGATGCTGTGATCATTAATTGTCCGTATTAAGAGGAAAAACAGTCAACAGTTCTTAAAGGCTATTTATCTAATGTTTACAAGTAAATATTGTAAATTGTAATACAAAAGAAGAAATACAAACAAAATCTACATTTCACTTTAAAATATACAATTTAAATTTTTAACAAGCTTTGATAGTATTGATTTTTCAGCATTGAGACCGTACAAAAGACAATCACACACAAAATAAAAACACAAAAGACCTTTGAAAATGTCGCGTTTGCAATCCACACATCAGTTCGTAGAACAGCGTAAGTTGGAATCTTAGCACCTTGTTTGCTCAAGATTACTGAGAAACGAGGGTTGGTTTGTCATTGTTCCCAAACTTGAAAGTTGAAAATGTGTGTTTGCATGTCCATATCTGGAGTGTTTTGGAGGACGGCTTGCCAAACAATCCTTATGTACCATTGAGACTGCACGTCTCCAGCTGCAATCAAAAATGGCCTCTGGTTGGTTTACCCAGCAGGCTTCCAGTTCTCCATTCATATGTGCTCTGTTTGCGAAGCGCGTCTTTTTCAAATACACCGACAAGAGCACACAAGTATGGAGAAGAAAATGGTTCAAATGTGAATGCCAAGTTTGTGCAACATCACATGCATATTCGAAAACCCTTTGGACAGTTGTTGCCATTTTTGGAATGAAATTTCCCTGATTAAATACGCAGAGGCGGCCCAGTGCAAATTGAGCATTTAGCACCACTCCTGTCTTAACTGCCACACATATATGTGTGTGTTCTTGTCCATGTGTGTAAAATGAGGTAAAGCGATGTGGCAGCTCATGCAAACACTCCAGAAAGTCCAAAAAATTGTATGTAAAAAGACATATTTCAGTCTCGAGAACCTTAAGCTGTTTGAACCCTCGACTGTTTAAACCTGAAAAATAGTTGCAGTCCTTTGTGTCACCTTTTTTTTTTCTTTTCTTCAAAAATAGTACAATACTTGACAAATTACTCTAAATACTGACTGGAATAAATGTTGACCCCAGTTTGCACTGAGACATCGAGGTGAGTGAACGGTCATTATATTTTTCTTCATCTATAATGCATCGTTTTTATGTGCACTAAAGACTGAAATGTCATTTACAGTTGTAAACTGTCAAAATTATCATGAAAAGCCGTATTAAAATTAAATCGTCCTTATTAAAAACAATGCATTTGGAATTACTCAGTCATGTACAGGGTGCTCAGGTTTCTCTGTCATGGATCTTTATGGCTAAAAAAATTCATACAGTTCGCCGTAATCAATGCACCCGAGATTTATGGGAATCGACATCATCCTGAGCGACCTGGTCCACTTTCTTTGGTCTGCAGTTCGTAACTCAACACTAGCTTGATGACTATTTCAAGTTTGCTGCTGATTTTTGACATACAGTACAGTCACGCACATTCGCTCTTTTACATGTAGTGGCATCAACAAAAACAAAAGTTATGAAAGTATACAAAGTATACAATGTTAGACAAATGGTTATGCATAAATATAGCTCAGGCTGTCGTACAGTGCAGTTACTGTGATGTTCAAGAAACAGTTTTGTCATTCTAGCACCAAAATTACTTTGTTTACAGCCTTTGAAAACAGTCCAATGTTGCTGGTCATGGCAAATAAACTACAGTATTATGATAATCGATGGACAAGCTCATGTAAACAGTGACATCTGTCACATAGTGCTCCGTGACAGTAAATAAAGGATGCTGTGATCATTAATTGTCCGTATTAAGAGGAAAAACAGTCAACAGTTCTTAAAGGCTATTTATCTAATGTTTACAAGTAAATATTGTAAATTGTGATACAAAAGAAGAAATACAAACAAAATCTACATTTCACTTTAAAATATACAATTAAAATTTTTAACAAGCTTTGATAGTATTGATTTTTCAGCATTGAGACAGTACAAAAGACAATCACACACAAAATAAAAACACAAAAGACCTTTGAAAATGTCGCGTTTGCGATCCACAAATCAGTTCGTAGAACAGCATAAGTTGGAATCTTAGCACCTTGTTTGCTCAAGATTACTGAGAAACGAGGGTTGGTTTGTCATTGTTCCCAAACTTGAAAGTTGAAAATGTGTGTTTGCATGTCCATATCTGGAGTGTTTTGGAGGACGGCTTGCCAAACAATCCTTATGTACCACTGAGACTGCACGTCTCCAGCTGCAATCAAAAATGGCCTCTGGTTGGTTTACCCAGCAGGCTTCCAGTTCTCCATTCATATGTGCTCTGTTTGCGAAGCGCGTCTTTTTCAAATACACCGACAAGAGCACACAAGTATGGAGAAGAAAATGGTTCAAATGTGAATGCCAAGTTTGTGCAACATCACATGCATATTCGAAAACCCTTTGGACAGTTGTTGCCATTTTTGGAATGAAATTTCCCTGATTAAATACGCAGACGCGGCCCAGTGCAAATTGAGCATTTAGCACCACTCCTGTCTTAACTGCCACACATATATGTGTGTGTTCTTGTC
>NW_015547755.1:57482-65316 GCF_001515605.1 Sinocyclocheilus anshuiensis
TCAATGCACCCGAGATTTATGGGAATCGACATCATCCTGAGCGACCTGGTCCACTTTCTTTGGTCTGCAGTTCGTAACTCAACACTAGCTTGATGACTATTTCAAGTTTGCTACTGATTTTTGACATACAGTACAGTCACGCACATTCGCTCTTTTACATGTAGTGGCATCAACAAAAACAAAAGTTATGAAAGTATACAAAGTATACAATGTTAGACAAATGGTTATGCATAAATATAGCTCAGGCTGTCGTACAGTGCAGTTACTGTGATGTTCAAGAAACAGTTTTGTCATTCTAGCACCAAAATTACTTTGTTTACAGCCTTTGAAAACAGTCCAATGTTGCTGGTCATGGCAAATAAACTACAGTATTATGATAATCGATGGACAAGCTCATGTAAACAGTGACATCTGTCACATAGTGCTCCGTGACAGTAAATAAAGGATGCTGTGATCATTAATTGTCCGTATTAAGAGGAAAAACAGTCAACAGTTCTTAAAGGCTATTTATCTAATGTTTACAAGTAAATATTGTAAATTGTGATACAAAAGAAGAAATACAAACAAAATCTACATTTCACTTTAAAATATACAATTAAAATTTTTAACAAGCTTTGATAGTATTGATTTTTCAGCATTGAGACAGTACAAAAGACAATCACACACAAAATAAAAACACAAAAGACCTTTGAAAATGTCGCGTTTGCAATCCACACATCAGTTCGTAGAACAGCGTAAGTTGGAATCTTAGCACCTTGTTTGCTCAAGATTACTGAGAAACGAGGGTTGGTTTGTCATTGTTCCCAAACTTGAAAGTTGAAAATGTGTGTTTGCATGTCCATATCTGGAGTGTTTTGGAGGACGGCTTGCCAAACAATCCTTATGTACCATTGAGACTGCACGTCTCCAGCTGCAATCAAAAATGGCCTCTGGTTGGTTTACCCAGCAGGCTTCCAGTTCTCCATTCATATGTGCTCTGTTTGCGAAGCGCGTCTTTTTCAAATACACCGACAAGAGCACACAAGTATGGAGAAGAAAATGGTTCAAATGTGAATGCCAAGTTTGTGCAACATCACATGCATATTCGAAAACCCTTTGGACAGTTGTTGCCATTTTTGGAATGAAATTTCCCTGATTAAATACGCAGACGCGGCCCAGTGCAAATTGAGCATTTAGCACCACTCCTGTCTTAACTGCCACACATATATGTGTGTGTTCTTGTCTATGTGTGTAAAATGAGGTAAAGCGATGTGGCAGCTCATGCAAACACTCCAGAAAGTCCCAAAAATCGTATGTAAAAAGACATATTTCAGTCTCGAGAACCTTAAGCTGTTTGAACCCTCGACTGTTTAAACCTGAAAAATGGTTGCAGTCCTTTGTGTCACCTTTTTTTTTTCTTTTCTTCAAAAATAGTACAATACTTGACAAATGACTCTAAATACTGACTGGAATAAATGTTGACCCCAGTTTGCACTGAGACATCGAGGTGAGTGAACGGTCATTATATTTTTCTTCATCTATAATGCATCGTTTTTATGTGCACTAAAGACTGAAATGTCATTTACAGTTGTAAACTGTCAAAATTATCATGAAAAGCCGTATTGAAATTAAATCGTCCTTACGACTAATATGTCTGATTGGGTGCTAATGCTAGTGCTAACGCACTCCTGCTAATTTAAGGTGGTATATGTACATATTCCACCCAACCTGGCGGAATCGGTGGGGGCTGACATGAAAACATGAAAGGATGGCAAATAAGAACAAACCCAAAACATGGCGATAAATGGACACAGTCTCTCAGAGCCAACGCCCTGCTGTGAAGGGCACAGGGTCAAGGGTCAGTCTCAGTGCAGGTGGATGTGCAGCTTGATGCGCAGTGCGTCGCCGATCTCGCCCAGCAAGTAGTCGCTATCGTGCTGGTCCTCTATTTGCTGAAGTTTGCGTGGACCGAACATACGCAAGCTGGCGATCTCCAGGCGGAACAAACCTGGAGGGGGTGGCTTTCGGCCCAGCCGCAGAACACTCTTCCCGTCGCGACGCTCCAGGATGTGGAAGTGTTCACCCTGGTTTCCGTGCGTTATGACGTAGCGCACGTGGTGCTCAAGCGGCTCCAGGGCTGGAAGCAACTCAAGTAGGGGTTCCTTGTTTTGCAGCTGCGCCAGACTAAGGTTCATTGGGATGGAGGTCTGAACATCCATGCTGGCCATACTCACCGTCTCCTGAGGGCAGGACAGAACAGTTGGAAACATTAGAAGAAGCTTCAGATAGATCTTGACTTAAGTCTGTTATACCCTTTATAGAGTTAGGAATTAAGGTCAGGGTTAGCAGTGTGGCCATATTGAAAACATGACGACTACAGAGAGACGGACAGTACTCAAAAAGTACCTTGAGCTCATTATCGCCATCATTACGCCTATGGCGCCCTTTCTTTCCAAGGTCACCATTGATCTTGCATTCATAGCAGGCCTCCGGTGACAGTGACTCTTCGTCATCCTCTCCCTCCGAGCCAAACTGACCCTGGAAGCCCACTCCTGTGATGCAGTGCCTAGAAATGAAAAAGGTGAAACATTACTTTTCTTTCACTTGTGTAATTATTCAGCTTAGGTCAGGAATATCCAAATCCGGATCCTGGAGGGCCAACAACCTGCAGGGATCTCCAACCCTGCTCCTGGAGAGATACCATCCTGCAGACTTCAAGTTCCAACCCTGCTCCAACACACCTGTCTGTAATTATCAAGTAACCCTGAAGACCTTGATTAGCTGGTTCAGTTGTGGTTGATTAGGGATGTGGCTAAACTCTGCAGGATGGTAGCTCTCCGGGAGCAGGGCTGGAGACCCCTGCTGAGGGGGTTGTCCCAATGTACCTGCCTGGAAGTTTTAGTAATCCTGAAGACCTTTATAACCTTGGTTCACAATATTTGGAGTTGGAGCTAAACTCTGCAGGACAGTGGCCCTCGAGATAATTTTTATATAAAAATCTGATCATAGCAACATGGGTATGTTTGCACGAGCTCTGCAAATTAGCACTCCCGTGAAGTCACGTCACGTGTATTTACATGGCACTTTATTCAATATATTGCTTAAAAGCAAGCAGAAGTATTAAACATGAAAAACAGTGTCAGTGTCTCATTTCATCAGAAGCACAACTTAATTTGCTACTATAAAGCGGCTCTCCACTGTATTCAGTTTTGACAGATGAAACTCGACAGACGAAATGAACCCAGAGAAGAGTTCTGCGTGAAAGAAGGCGGAGCCTCAGCGCACACCTCCTATGACGTAATCGTCACGGACCAATGGTAGTACGAAGGTGTTTTGCAGCCTGAATTAACTTTTTTTGAAAGTTCGCTTTGGCAAGCCGTTTTGGCTGGATTTTGCTCGAAATTACATCACATCAGTTCGTTCTTCGTTTTCGCTTGAAGTTTATTGGGTCCTTAAATACTCACCCTTGTCCTGCTCGGTAGAAGCCTCCAGGACATCCGCACAAGTAGCCGCCATCTGTGTTGGAGCAGCCATAGCTGCAGGGGTTATTGTTCAAGGCACATTCATTAACATCCTGGCAGCCGCCAGCAGAGAGCTCAAAGTCGAAACCTGACGGGCACATGCATTTATAGCTGCCCAGAGTGTTATAGCAAGACGCAGACCCACAGGCTTGATTTCCGGCGCATTCGTTCTCGTCTAGGTGGAAGGAAGATGCAGAAATTAGAACTGCACAACTGAAAACCACACTTCATCGTCAGAAATACTTACCCACACACTGGTTCCACTGGTAGTGCTGAACGTAACCTTGCGGGCATCCACAGCGATATCCTCCCAGCATGTTCTGGCAGCCGTGCTGGCACCGGTGGTTTCCACCACATTCATCGACGTCTGTAAGAAACCAAGAAAACAAAATCAGGTTAGCATGTGATTCTAATATTGGTGGCATAGGGGCGGCGTTGTTGCCCGACCACCTTCTCAGCAGTGTTGGATCCGGAAGTATTTTTTACATTAATTTTTCCAATTGGGATTTTGAAAAATGGTTCGTTAAAGCATTATAAGCCATCAACCAAACCAAACAATTCCATGAAGCATTGCAAATGACAATCTGAAGCCCAAAGTATACTTTGGCCATCCGCGGACTTGTCCGTGTGATGCAATTCTCATCATCAGAAGTGTCCATGTGCAGCCCAATTTTTGTGTCCACGCAAACAACATTGCAATGGTGGCACTGCGATGTGTCGAATATGCTTTAAAAGCTGCGCTGACACGACTGTGCGCGAGACGGAGCAGAACGCGGAAATAGTAGTATAACCGGGCCTTAAAGGGTTACTCCACCCCAAAATGAAAACTTTGTCATTAATCACTTACACCCATGTCGTTCCAAACCCGTAAAAGCTTTGTTCGTCTTCGGAACACAATTTAAGATATTTTGGATGAAAACCGGGAGGTTTGTAACTGTCCCATTGACTGCCAAACAATTAACACTGTCAAGGCCCAGAAAAGTATGAAAGACATTATGAAAATAGTCCATCTGCCATCAGTGGTTCAACCGTAATTTTACGAAACTATGAGAATACTTTTTGTACGCAAAGAAAACAAAAATAACGACTTTATTCAGCAATTCGTCTCCTCTGCATCAGCGTAGCACCATTTTGGAGAATATCCGCTGGATGCAAACAGCGTACGCTGTTGTGTCAGCTGCACCACGTTTTTTTTGGTTTCTTTGTTATTTTTGTTTTCTTCGCGTACAAAAAGTATTCTCATAGCTTCGTAAAATTATGGTTGAACCACTGATGGCAGATGGACAATTTTGACGATGTCTTTCATACTTTTCTGGACCTTGACAGTGTTATTTACTTGGCAGTCAATGTGACAGTCACAAGCCTCCCGGTTTTCATCCAAAATATCTTAAATTGTGTTCCGAAGACGAATAAAGCTTTTACAGGTTTGGAACGATATGGGGGTAAGTGATTAATGACAAAATTTTCATTTTGGGGTGGAGTAACCCTTTAAAAAAGAAGGTGAAATATAAAACTATTCATTTAAAGTTGTTGACTGTATTTAAGTATTTTGAAAGCGGCTTGATTACGTCATTTGTGGTGCTTCGTGTGAGTGGGCGGAGCTAAAGAGCTCCCCAAGCATGATTTGATAACCACAACTCTCTGATTGGTGGAATTTTCTGGACAGCATCATGGATAGTAGTTTTTCCAATACGAATTCTGCTGTTAAACACAATTATGAACTAATATGAACAGATGGCTTCAACAAAAGCATCTACCAGCGATCAACAACCTTGGAGCTCACAACAGGTCGATTGCTGCTTAGTGCAAAATCATTTCACATGGGCCCAAAATGGGAAGCCTACCATCGCAGTTGATTCCTGTGGTGTCCAGAGAGAAGCCATTCTGACACTCACAGTTGAAGCTGCCGGGGGTGTTGAGGCAGGAGGCGCGGGAGCCGCATACATTTGGCCGATTGCTGCATTCGTTGTTGTCTAAGAGATGAAGCATGAAGGCAATTTTAGCTCCAAATGACCCATTCAGTTATTTAGACTCTGGGCTTGGCATGTCAGCGGGTGGCTTGAGTTCATATCACTCACCTATGCATGCCGTCTGGTGCTGCGTGAAGCCTGAGGGGCATTTACAGGTGAAGCCACCGATTGTGTTGACGCACAGGAACTGACAGTTGTGTTGCTTGGTTGAGCACTCGTCCAAGTCTGGGATGAAATAAGCAATTTTTTCAAATTAGCACACATTGGGTTGATCATTGGCACGGATTATTACTACGACCAGATTTATAAGCAGATCTTATCCCAACAAGGAAAAATTGAACCATTAATCATGAACTAACCTTTGCAGGTCTTCCCATCAGGCTGTAGGATGTATCCTCTGGGACACGAGCACAGGTAACTGCCTTCAGTGTTTTTGCACAGGAAGTTACATGGTTTGGGCGACTGAGAGCACTCGTCCATATCTAATTGAAAAGCATCAAGTATTGCATCAAAAATGGGCTTTTAGAACAATATCGCACTTTATTGATTTAAATAAGGGTAACGATGAGTGAGGAGAACGTACCAACACAGGAAGTGCCAGTAAAGTCATCGGTGTAACCCACGTTGCAATGGCAGCGGAAGGAGCCGACGCTATTGATGCACTGGCCGTTCTTACACAGGTTAGGCATCACCTCACACTCGTTGATGTCTGCAAAAATACAGTAGATATGGTATCCATATATGCATTCCTAAATCTAAAAGAAATGCCTGAATTTCAGTGAAGCACTTTTAACTAAACATCTGTAGCACTTGTTATTTAAAAACAGTACTAATTTTAATATTGTAATATTATTATTATTATTATGAATAAATACATATATATATATATATATATAAGTACTGTATTACTAAAAATATGAATGTACATATTAAAATATATTTCAAAATTAAATAATTAATATTTTCTGTATTTATATAAAACCACAAAATAATATTTAAATGTATAAATAAATGTATTTAAAATATCCATACATTAATTTGAAATATTATTAAAAACATGATTATACATATATAAAAAAATATATTCCATATATTCCAAAATATATTTGATACTTACTGTATAATTTGTCCAAAAATTATTATTATAATAAATTATTTACTATAATAAAATTATTTTACAATATTCATTAATGTAAATATTCATAATTATAAACAAACATGGAAAGTAACACGTTTTCTACATTGATATTTAATAAATATATTTATAAATGTGTTAAAAAATACAAAATAATTTTATATCAATATTTAAATATATATAAAATATCTACTGAGTTTGCACATCATTACATTGGTCTAAAAGAAGCTATTTTTGAACAACAGACCAGTGATTTTATTATAAAGAGTGATCGTCTGTTGCTCTGTGAAATCTCTGTAAAGACATTCAGAAGTGCGGAGATCTCTGACCTCTGCCGTCAGTGGTGTATCCGGGTCCGAGCGGACACATCTTCTTGTACTGGATGGTTCCGGGCAGAGGACAGAGTTCACACAGCGAGCCCCAGCCGCGGCCGCCGTTACAGCAGCACTCCGACTTAGTGACGGTGTTTCGGTTGGTGGACGACTGCTGGCACATCGTCTGCAGGACCTCCGTGAAACAGAAGCCCTTCCTGTTATCTGACAACAACAGCAGGCCGGTTAGACAGAATGAGCAATCTCAGTCTAATTTAAAACTGAAATGAGTGCACTAAATGGTTGAAGACTGGGGATTTGATTTGGTTTTAGTGTCCGGTTTCATGCGATTTGTGCCTGTATGTCAGTCATGTTCTGATTGGCCGCTGGCTCTTACCGATGCACTCGGTGCCTGTGGAGCTCGACTCGAAACCCTCGTTACATTCGCAGCGGTAGCTTCCCACCGTGTTGACACAGCGGCCGTTCTTGCAGATCCCCGGCTTGCTGCGGCACTCGTTCAGGTCTGCCAGAGTCACACACGGAGGAGGAGAGAGAGAGAGAGAGACGACTTATGCAACAACACCATCAGCACATACTACAGAAAAGTGACTAAATTACTGTAAAATTTAAATTCTATCCAGCGTACATTACAGAAAATGATTTAGGTAAAATAAAATATAAATAGTTTATATATTATATAATTATATAACGTATTAAATATTATTAGTATTATTGATTTATTTATATTGCATAAAATATATTATTATTATTATTATATAAATATTATTTGTAATTATTATTTTGTTAATTTTGCATACAATTTTAAACGTTATTATTATTATATAAATGTTATTAAAATGCATGTTAAAAAATACAAGTCACTACATTCACAATACTCCCAATTTATATGCATATTAC
>NW_015547755.1:65508-74699 GCF_001515605.1 Sinocyclocheilus anshuiensis
AACAATAATTATTATTACATAAATGTTATAAAAAATCATTTTAAGATTTACCCTAGTAAATAGTTTGACAAAATACAATAGTTACTACAGTCACATTACTCCAATTTACTATAATATTGCATTAAATATTAAATTATCACTAAAATAAATTATATATTTTATTTGTTATTTTTTTATATTAATTTTGCATGAAATATTACATTATTATTATTATTATTATAAATATAAAAAAGTTAAAAATTTACTTTGATAAAATACAATATTTACTACATTCAGTGTGACGCCAGTAAAAACAAACCATATTTTTATATTTTCAGAAGAAAGTGTGAGTGTTTGCTCATGCAAAAATCACCGCCACTATTAGTTTCTGTAATATTCTGGTCTTTACACGTTTTTTTTTTCACTTGATTTCTCATCCACCAGGTGTAAATCCTTAGTCCACACACACACACACTCTCACACTTAACACCATGATTATAATGCGATTATAATACTTTTATATATATACTTTTTGATTCAAAGGTTGCACAATAATTGAAACTACCATATAAGACATTTCTGTATTTATCCTGTATGACAAAGCTGCCTGTTTTCAAACTGTTATTAACAGAAATTGGAAGCACTGATAGATTAAATTAATTAGACCTAACCATGATGCATTTTGTGATTTGTGTCAAGAACTTTATATTCTTTAATAAAACTATAGTTATGATCTTTACGTCTTGATTTTATGTGTTACTTAGCTTTTTAATTTAGATTAGAGTTAGATGATTTTAGTGATCCAACATTTTACATATTTTTAAGGCATCCAATGGCTCCCTGGTTGATGTGCTAGCAAACTCATTTAGCAGTTAATAATACGTGTGTTCACTTGTAATGTTCTCCTATAGACTACTAGTTGAATTATTGTGCTTTGTTGTCATTTGAAAGCTCAATAACCAGGATCCTCTTGCTCTGTCTTTATACTGAAAAGAGTGGGACAGTCATAAAGGTTTGGAATCACGTGAAGAGAAAGTGATTTCGGAATTTTCATTATTTGGATAATTATTCCTTTAATCAGCCAAACTGATGGTTATTAGCTAATGCCAATTATCTCTATACAGTTAAATATAACTAACTATAACTCTAACACTCTCTATTCTAACTCTATCTCATCTATTTGTTTTCTTTTTTAATTTATAAAGAAAAAAACACTTGACCCTCTAACACTTGCACTCTATTCTATTTCTATCCTAACTGCTTGTTTTCTTTTTATTTATTATAAAAAAAGACCCTCTAACACTAGCGTTCCCTTTTCTTTTTTTTCCAATTCTATCTAATTGTTTTCTTTTTATTTATTATATATAAAAAAAAAAAAAAAGTACTGCGACAGGTTAACTGTGACACTTACATATTATTTGCTCTTTTGTTGATTTTGATTGCTCATTTTTAAGTCCTTTTGGCTAAAAGCATCTGCTAAATGAATGAATGTAATGTAATGTAAATACTGTTTTATTAATATGTTTGGCCAATAAATCTATGTATCTCTGGTGAAACCATGATTAGATATCAACCAGTGACCTGCTAACAGGCTATTGCGTGCCTACAGCTTATCCATGATAGGAAGATGTCTGTATGGGATTCACCTGGATGAGCGCGATCAGAGGCGAGATGACCAGAGTGATGCCACTGGCCAGAAGAGCAGGCAGCTGATAGCACAGAGACTTCCCCGCTCCAGTGGGCATGAGGACAAACACATCCCTGTCACCTGTGAGCACACGAACACACACACACACACACACACACACACACACACACACACACACAGCACACACACACTCTCTCACACACACACAAACAACACACACACTCACACACTGCTTTCTCACCCATGCATCCATCTCCGTCGGGGCGGCGCGTCATGCCGGGAGGACAGATGCACATGAAGGTGCCGATCTGGTTTTTGCAGGCCATTCCTCTGGAGGCGCAGTCGTCCAGCCCCTCCGCGCCCTCGTCCTGGTCTGCAGAGAGAGATAGAGAGAGGAGTAACGATTATCACCTGCACTCGCGCGCGTGTGTGTATAATGATGATGTGGATCGTCATACGTGTGCGTGTGTGTTGATGTGGATCAGTCATACTGGCCTCGGCACATCCGGTTGTCGTCACGCAGCACGTATCCCGTCGGACACATGCACTCGTACGAGCCGAAGGTGTTGACGCAGCGGAAAGCACAGAGCAGCGGGTTCACCGCACACTCGTTGATGTCTGGACACACCAAATAAAGAGGAAACCATGACTTTATCACTTAATTATTAATTTATCATGTCAACTCTATATCGACAAAATCACCTTAAAACAAAGATAATTTACTTATGAAGCATAAGATATAAAGACTTAATAGCATATAGTTATATGTCTGTAAAAATGTTTGATTGTCATTTTATAGATAGATTATTTTCACTTTACATTACATACATTATATAAAGTATTAAATGTTACATCATAATTTATTATATAATTTAATATGTAATAATATATATAATTTATGATAGACTTTCAAAATTTTGCATTAGAACTACTTTATACTACTAAATCATACTTTTCCAGTATAAACATCTAAACATCCTTAAAGCAAAATTAATTTACTTAAGAAGTGTAATTGTGTAATATATCAATAGTTTATTAAGATGCATATTTAAAAAAATGCACACAAAAAAACGAAATTATGTATATTTTCTAAATTATGCTTCTTAGGTAAATTAATCTGGTATTATATATATATATGACTAAAGTTATAAAATTTTGAACAATTTATTAATTATATAAAACACTTTTTATTAAATTTGTAAACATTTTTATAAAATTAATCAATATTTTTTTATTAAACTAAACAGTCATTAAAATCACTAAAGTTATACAATTTGGAACAATTTATTAATTATATAAAACACTTTATTAAATTATTAATTTTTTTGTAAATTCAAAAATCTAAATTAAAATTACTAGTATTTTTATGAAATTTAGAACATTTATTAATTATGAAACAAATTAGAACTAAATTAATAAATTATTATAAATAAATTAATATAAAATCCACATATATATTTCTTATATTATTATTCTTATAAATATATTTCTTATAAAATGTATAAAACATTATATAAAATTATTCTATATTATATAAAACATCTTAAAATTATTCAATAGTTTTATTAAATTTATTAAATTAAAATAGCTGAATTTTATTGTAAAATTGTGAACAGTTTATTCATTAAATAAAACACTTTTTATTAAATGATTAAAATATGATATATGTATGCCTGTAAAAATGTCATTTTTTTAATGATTGTGGAATACAGTGCAGCTTATCTCCTGAGCGTACCTTCACAGGTCATCATGGGTCCGGGTTCGAAGCCGTCCTGACAGGAACATTCAAACCCACCAGGAACGTTTGAGCACGTCCCATTTCCACAGGGGTTTCCGATCGAGCACTCGTCCGTATCTGTAACCATCAGACCGTTAATAACCCACCTCTCTAACTCGTTTATCATTGGCTTGATACTTTTAGTTTCTGATGCTGTAACCCGAGGGATCTGAACCCACAACCGTCCCGCAGTCATCGAGAAGAGCCAGAATAGGGTGAAGTGAGATTAACTGGGAGTTGAGAAATCGTCTCAGTTACCCTGATCTGGAGTAGGTTTAGTGTGAACTCACCCACGCAGTTGACGCCGGTGAAGTCGAGGTTGTATCCGAAGGGACACTCGCAGCGGAACGAGCCGTCCGTGTTGATGCACAAGCCGTTTCCGCAGATGCCCGGGTTCTCCACGCACTCGTTCATGTCTGTGGAGGCCGACGGGACGTTAGTACCGGGGATTGTGGGAAGGTGAAGTGCTTTAGTCAACAGAATTTAACTGGTTTTCTCACCCTCTCGTCCTTCGGGTCTCAGGATGGCCTCGTGACCGTAGGGACACAACGTGAGAAACGCAGCTGCGGGAGAAAACACGGAGACAAGAAGGGTGTGATTATTAAAGTAAAGTTAGCTTGACATGCTAAAATATGTGAGCCTGGAGCACAAAAGCAGTCTTAAGTCGCTGGGGTATATTTGTAGCAATAGTTCAAATAGTTGCATCTCAGCCAAATATTCCTATCATAACAAACCATACATCAATGGAAAGATTATTTATTCATGATCTATAAATCTCAATTTTGAAAAATTGACACTTAAGACAATCTAAATGATATAAAACAATTTTATTAAATTATTAAATATTTATTAAAATATATTATGAAAAATAAAATAAAAGTAATAAAAGATAGAAAGGATTTATTAATTAAATAATTTTTTTTAATTAAATTATTCAACTTTCTGTTAAATGAAATAATCAAAATTAATGTTATTACTTTGTTCTAAAATTTTGAACGATTTAAATTTAAATTATTATTCAACTTTAAATTAAATGGTCAAAATTACCAAATAACTATTTATTTTTTATAAAACTTATAACGATTTATTTTATAAAAAAAACAATTACTAAATTAACTTTTTTGCTCCATGAAATGATCAACATTAAAATGACTAAAATTTATATTAAATTTTAAGTCTTTTAGTAAGTAGACTTTTTTATGAAATTAATATTTATTGTTGCATATGAGAACTATTTATTAATTATACGAAAACAACTGTATTAAAGTATTAAGGTTTTTTCATTAAATGATTAAAACGACTAAAATGTATTAAAATTAGAATGATTTAATAATTATATAAAACATTATACAATTATGTAATTTAGTTACATTTTCATGAAACTATTGTTTTTTTGTTAAATGAAATGATCAAATAATATTACAAATTTTTATCAAATGTAGAACTATTTATTAATATACGAAACAACTGTATTAAAGTATTAAAGCTTTTTTGTTAAATTAAATTATTAAAATTACAAAAAATAATTTGTAAAAATTAGAGTGATTTATTAATTATTTTTATTAAACTATTTAATTGTTTTGTTAAATTAAATTAGAAATTAATATGACAACAAACCTATTTATGTAACTATGTATCTTTATTCAATTAAATCAAAAATACTAAATTTTTCTTACAAAATGTATAATGTTTATCTATATATCTTAAAAAAAAAATTTACATTAAAAAACATCTGCATACATCTTAGAAGTGCAAATATGTGACCCTGGACCATAAAACTAGTCATAATTTTGAATTAAAAAAAAAAAAATCAAAATATTGAGAAAATCATCTTTAAAGTTGTCCAAATGAAGTTCTTAGCAATGCATATTACTAATCAAAAATTAAGTTTTGATATATTTACGGTAGGAAATTTACAAAATATCTTCATGGAACATGATCTTTACTTAATATCCTAATGATTTTTGGCATAAAAGAAAAATCAATAATTTTGACCCATACAATGTATTGTTGGCTATTGCTACAAATATACCCCAGTGACATAAGACTGCTTTTGTGCTCCAGGGTCACATATGTGTTCAGACCCTTAAATAGATAGTTTATGTATACTTTCTATAATACTAGCTTATATTTTGTATTATATTTGTTCCCATTAAAATGTATTATAATGAGAAAATGACTGCTAATCATCCGTGGTGCTGTGTATTCATTAGTGACTGACCCTCGGTCTCGCGCGGACACAGTTCGCAGGGGTCGCCCCATCCCTCGCCCGGCAGCAGGCTGCAGCAGCACTTGGCTTTGGTGGTGTTGAGCGGTTTGGGGACGGAGCATTTGCCCGCTTCAAACCGCGTGAAACAGAAGCTCTCGCGCGTGTCTGACCACAAAAACACACATTCATGTGAGGAAAGTACACTCAAGCATACTGCACTTCACTGAATGCCCCAATATTACATATGAAACATGATGAATGCTTAATATTGTATTTCTACTACTTTACATACATACAATAATAGTTATAAAGCGGAGAGTTCCGGTGCTTGATTCTGATTGGCTGAGCCGCGTTCGAAGCTGTTGTAAATTACTCTACAAAGTAACATACACCTTTGTTTACTTCTGCGTGTTGCTCTGCAGCCACTTTGTAGCAACCACAACTGTTTCTGAGGAGCTACATTGTTTGGTGGAAGAATACTGTTTTTATTAATATCATTACACTTTATTTGTGCATAACAACGCCCCTTAGCTGTTATAAATTCACTGTAAACCACAGCTTCTTGGGGCTTATTGCTTGATTATAAAAGACAACATTGTATAAAAAAGTATAAAATCACTTATATAAAATGTATAATAAATTTATGTCTTAAAAATGTTTTATGTAACATAAATTCATGCTAAATACAGCTAATGAAACAGCCTATATGATCTAATGCAATTGCAAAATATCAGTATTTAGACTAAATATGAATAATTATTTCATTTATACATTTACATGAAGTACAACTAATAAATCATTTACTTTATGTATTGACATATTATATAAAACATACAAAATATATGAAAGATTAGTACTCCGTAATAAATAAAATATATTTAAAATATGCATACATAGTTTGACATATTAAAATCTTAATGATATAAAACACTATTATTCAGTTTTTCATTCAATTAAATGATCAAAATAATAAATAATTAAATGTAATTACATAAAACACTTTATTAAATTATTAAATGTTTCAACAAATTAAAATTACTAGTTTTTAAAAAATATTATTAATTATTAACAATAATAAAAACAAGTTACTAATTATAAAAAAACAATTATTATTATTAAATAATTATATTTTTGTTTAATTAAACTGAAAATTAAAATGACTAAAAATCTTATGCAATTTAGAAGAGTTTATTAATTACATGAGACCATTGTTATTACATTATTAAATTAACTGATACAAAATTAAAATGACAAAGTTACATTCATTTTAAATGATTTATTAATTAAAGTAAAGTTTATTAAGTTTTATTCATTAAGTTTATTAATTTAGTTCAATAAAAAAATCATGCTAAATATATCTATAAAAATTTCGTCTAATTCAACTGCGAAATGGAAATATTTAAACAAATGGATAATTATGAACATTTATATTTTATTCAGAAATTTACACTAAGTACAACTAATTAAACACGACTATTAAAATAACATAAGTTATAAATGGCAAACATAAAAACAGAATTTAGAGTGATTTATATGAAACAGATTTTATTGAATTATTAAATGGTTTGTTGAATTTAAATGATAATTTTTGCATAAAAGTTAGGACAATTTATTAATTTTAAAATTTTTCAAAAAATGTTGTATGATAACAAAATATCAATATTTAAACAAATTATTTTTTTTTCTTTAATAAATATGCACAACTACACTAGAATGATTCATTACACGGATTCATGCAATAAAAGTCTGCACAGATCTGCTTCATAAGGTGGTTCACTTAAAATGATGAATCGAATAAGAGTAGTTACCGAAGCAGCGGCGGCCGTTGTCGGACAGAACGAAGCCAGGCTGACAGATGCACTGGAAGCTGCCCGCCGTGTTTTTACACGAGCCGAACTGACAGATGCTGGGCTCCACGCTGCACTCGTTGATATCTGTGCGGGACAAACAGGTCAAGTGGAAGTACTCTACCGCTCAAACGTTTGGGATCAGAACCATTTGTAATGTTTCACAGGAGTCTCTTCTGCTCATCAAGGCTGCATTTATTTGATCAAAAATACAGGAAAAATGTGAAATATTATTACCACGTAAAATAAAGCTTTTCTATTTTAATATACATTAAAATCGAATTTATTCCTGTGATGCAGCGCTGAATTACTCCAGTCTTCAGTGTCACATGATCTTCAGAAATCATTCTAATATGCTGAGTTATTATAGAAGTTTGCTAAGTTTGGAACCTGTGATACTTTTTTCAGCATTCTTTGATGAACAGAATGTTAAAAAGAACAGCATTTATTTAAAATAGAAATCTTCTCTAACAATAAAGTTTGAGATCAGTACATTTTTATTCTCTTTTTTTTAAAGAAATGAACACTTATTCAGCGAGGATGTGTTAAATTGATAAGTGACAGAATTGTTAGAAAAGATTTATATTTTGAGTAAACGCTGTTCTTTTTTAACTTTTTATTTATCAAAGAATCCTGAAAAAACTATCGCAGTTTCCAAAAGCATATTTGGCAGCACAACTGTTGATAATTCTAATAATAAATCAGCATATTAGAATGATTTCTGAAGATCATGTGACACTGAAGACTGGAGTAATGATGCTGGAAATTCAGCTTTGCATCACAGAAATAAATTATATTTTAAAGGATATTAAAATAGAAAGCATTATTTTATATTGTAATAACATTTTGCAAGATTACCGTTTTTTTCTGTATTTTTGATCAAATAAATGCAGCCTTGATGAGCAGAAGAGACTTCTTTAAAAAACATGAGGAGTCTCACTGATCCCACACAGTTTTGAGCGGCCATGTGTGAAGAGGTTCCTGCACTGAACTCTTACCCACACACTTGTCGTTCTGCACCTCGTATCCGAGCGGACAGATGCAGCGGAACGAGCCGTCCAGGTTCTGACAGGTCCCCGGCTGACAGGCTCCCGGCAGCGTCACGCACTCGTTAATATCTGACACACACATAACTCACATTATACTGTCTACAGCACATCACACAACACTCATGCACGCAATACATGCTACTAGACTACAGCTAAGATAGCAATTTGAAACAGCTGTTTAAATGATTCAAAACGCCAGCTTTGATAACAGGATGATATGTTTTTAATTATATAAAAAAGTCTAAGCAGTGTTTGGCACACACATTTGTGACCCTGGAGCACAAAACCAGTCTTAAGTGGTTCTAAATCATCTGAAAGCTGAATAAATAAGCTTTCCATTGATGTATGGTTTGTTAGGATCGGACAATATTTGGCTGAGATACAACTATTTGAAAATCTGGAATCTGAGGGTGCAAAAAAATCCAGGGCCACATTTAACTACAATAGTGGTTAACTTAATATTTATACATTATATAAAATATATCCGAAACACAAAATATATAATAAAATATATATCTTATATAAAATATAAAACACATAATAAAATATAATAGATATAAAATCTGTATGCATTATATTTATACATTCTATAAAATATATGAAAAACTATTCATATAAAATCTATTAAATATAAAATATGTATACATTTCATTTGTAAAAAATTTTGATGTAAAACATAAAT
>NW_015547755.1:77459-86250 GCF_001515605.1 Sinocyclocheilus anshuiensis
TTATATAAAATATAAAACACATAATAAAATATAATAGATATAAAATCTGTATGCATTATATTTATACATTCTATAAAATATATGAAAAACTATTCATATAAAATCTATTAAATATAAAATATGTATACATTTCATTTGTAAAAAGTTTTTATGTAAAACATAAATTCATGCTAAAATGACTAATAAAACACCCTGTGATCTAATTCTGTTGCAAAATATTGATTTTAAATGTAATATTTTTGAAGCTAATTTGAATGAATATTTTAATTTTAATTAATAAATAATTAATATTTATAAATATATATTTTTTAGTTTTAAAAAATATATATTTTTTAAAATGATGTTTTTAACACCCTACATTATCCAATTGTCATATATATATATATATATATAGTAAATTATCAATGTTTAAGCAAATTAATATACATATATTTTATATATAAATTTATACTAGGTATAAAATAAAATAATATTTATTAATGTCAATATATTATATAAAACATTCTATAAAATATATACAAAATATTTGCAATATTTATAAATTAGCAATATTATTTCAAAATATTTTATATAAGTACAACTATAAAAACACGCTATAGGTATTAAATGTAAATAATAAATATTTATATTGCTAACAAAAAAACCCAAACAACAACAACATGCATGGGGACTGTTATTTTAGGAGTGTGATTACTCTTATTTTATCAAACTATACTTTTACTTCAAAGATTGATGCTAATTCGCTAATTGGGTCTATGGGTTAAAACACGAGATGTGTTTCTGAACTAAAGAGCAGAAAGCTGCAAGTTTTCTCTGGAGATCTGCACTCTCTGAATCAATCGTATGGATGTTGAGGTGTTTAATTATCTCTCTGGATGGACTGGAAGGCCGTGTTGATCTCCGGTGAGGACTGTAAAGCGTTAACGCGCTACAGGAGTGTACAGTAACAGACGGCGGGTTGATGAGCTGGTTAACGAGCAGCGAGTCTCACCGACGCAGTTCTTGCCGTCCGGCGTCAGGTTATACCCATCCAGACACAGACACCTGAAGGAGCCCATGCTGTTGATGCACTGGCCGTTCCTGCACACCTGACTGGCGTGAACGCTGCACTCGTCGATATCTGAACACCAACACATCACACCATTAACCCTTCACAGTCATTCCTCACCATAAACCACATCTGCTTTCACTGTGATCACAAAAACTTTGACATCCAACCCACAGAATCAATAACAAACGGTGATCTGTATTTTGCAACTTCAATTACAAGATTTTCATAAAAACATCCAAAACAATAGCCAACAGTATTTACGGACATTTATGACTGCATTATCTTTGCATGTACATTTGCACATTTTTTGCTCTTATTTAGCATAAACAGCCTTTAATTATTAAATTGTATAAAATTAACACTTTGACAACCACATTAAAACAAAAATAAAAGCATCTTCTGTGGAATTTATATTATTGCTGACATGCAAATCTATTCATATATTCAAGATATTTAAATGTTAGATAATAAATGGTTAATTATAATTGTAATCACAATATAAAAAGTCTAAAATACATTTTAAATTGTAACGTTTCATTCTGATCGAAGACAATTAAACATTTTAGTCTTTACTGCTGATCGTATGCACATTCCTTTACACCATTAAATTGTTAATTATGTATTTCAAAAGTTAAAATGGTTAAAGTCACATTATAAAAAGTTTAAATTACATTTAAAATTGTAAAGTTTCATTTTGATTAAAGGAAACATTTGAGTCTTTCCTGCTAATATACACAATTCTTTACAATATTAAATAGTTAATTATGTATTTAAAGAGTTTAATTAGTTAAACTCAGGATACAAAAAGTTTAAAGGACATTTAAAATTGTGAAGTTTAATTCTGATTTTGCCTTTATTGCTGATAATATGCAATTTTTTTATGATATTAAATTGTTAATTATGTATTTAAAGAGTTTAAATAGTGACTGTCACAATGCAAGAAAACTCTAAAATGTCAGAGTTTGCTTATTTGCAATTTTAATTTGTTAATTAAAAGAGCTTAAATGGTTAAAATCACTAAAAAGTTTAAAATACATTTTAAGTTTCCTTTCCTTTAATCTCATTGAAACTTTAAAATGTAAAAATTAATTTAAAACTTTTTCTAATGTGATTTTAACCATTTAAACTCTTTAAATACATAATCAACAATTTCATATCGGAAATAAATGTGTAATCAAAATTAAACTTTACAATTTTACAATTTATTTTAAACTTTTTATAATGTGATTTTAACCATTTAAACTCTTTAAATACACAATTAACCATGTAATATTGTAAATAAATATACATATTATCAGCATTAATGACTAAAATGTTTCCTTTCCTTTAATCAAAATGAAACTTTTCATAATGTGATTTTAACCATTTAAACTCATAAATATATAATTAACAATTTAACATCGTCAAGAAATGTGAAATCAAAATGAAACTTTATAATTAGACAATTTATTTTAAACTATTTCAAACTCATACAACAATACATAAATAATGCTGATAATATGCACATTTCTTTGCGATATTAAATGTTTAATTATTTATTTAAAGAGTTAAATGGTTAAAACCACATTAGAAAAAGTTTCAAATCAATTTTAAAACTGTAAAGTTTCATTCTGATTAAAGGAAAAAGGAATAATTTAACACATAATCAGATTATGGAAATATATTATGGCTGTATAACTCCAACAGGCTTCTTTTCTCAATCTATAAGCGCGCAGAAGCTGTAGTAGCTGTAATAGCAGTGTTCTCGTGCCGTCTTACCCATGCAGTCGTTGTTGTGCGTGAGCTCGAAGCCGGGGAAGCACAGGCAGTTGTAGGAGCCCACAGTGTTTTTACATGTACCGTTTCCACACGGCTGTCTGTCGCACTCGTCGATATCTGCCAGAGACAACGAGAGACAGCCGATCACATGCCAGACTCGCTTCAGACGACAGAAACCGCCACAGACACTCACCCATGCACATGGTCTGGTCCGGCGTGGTCTTGAAGCCGTTGTGGCACAGACAGCGGAAGCTGCCCTGAGTGTCGATGCACTCGCCGTGACTGCAGACGTTCGGGATCTCCTGACACTCGTTACGGTCTGACAAAACACGCCACAACAATCACAAGATCCCATCAGACTCACAGCTCTTTAGTCTGTGGTTTATAATAAGTCTGATGAAGATGTGGAGAAAAATGTTTCGCAGGAACGAATGCACTAAAAAAAGTGTGGCTGATTTTCACTACAGGGCTCGTGAAAATCAGCCACAAAATCAGCCAGACGTTGATGTTTAGAAAATAATAAACATAAATCATTTAAGCAGTCATTAGTTGCGTTGGTTTTCGAAGGTGTGGCTTTCAAATGAAGTCTTTTTAAATTGGATAAAAAAACCTAAACTAAACTAAACTAAAATAATAAAATTAAATTATTTAAGCAGCCATTAAATAAAAATAAATAAATATAAAAATAAAACAATTATTTAAGCAGTCATTTGATGGGTTGGTTTTTGAATTTGTGACATTCAAATTCCGGGTCCATTTGAATAGAATAGAATAGAATAGAATAGAATAGAATAAAATAAAATAAAATAAAAACAATTACATATATATATATATAAAAGCAGTCATTAGGTGGGTTATTTTCTGAACGCATGTCATTTAAACTCCATTTGCATAAAATAAAAAAAAGTGAAAGTGAAAAAATAAAACAAAACAAAATAAAAAATAAATATACATAATTTAAAGGGGTCATATGATGCTTTTTTAAAGATCATTATTTTGTGTATTTGGTGTAACAGAATATGTTGACATGCTTTAATGTTCAAAAAACACATTATTTTTCAAATACTGTACATTATTGTAGGTCCTCTATGCCCCGCCTCTCTCAAACGCTTCATTTTCTACAAAGTCCCTCCTTCCGACAAGCGCAGTCTGCTCTGATTGGCCAGCTGACCCAGTGCATTGTGATTGGCCGAACACCGCAAGCACTCGTCGGAAATGTAACGCCCCTTACCATAATCGCAAGCTTCATCTTTCAAAATAAATGTAAAGACAGTAAATAATGTCATTAGTTTTACCATCAGTTCAAGCCTGAAAGGGGAACAGAGTCGCGTGACAGACACAGTGATGAAGCTGGTATGTGTTTGCAGTACACAAGCCACGGTTAAGACAGCTGACTCCACTGTGATGTGACCCCTTCTTTCTTTGCGTGCACATTTGGGCGGCATTATGCAAATATTTCCACATAGTGAGGTAGATATGTGGGGGCGTGTTAGAACGAGCCGTTTTAGGGGGTGTGGCAGAGTCTTAACTTTGATAAAGAATATCTCTTTGGTTTTGAGACTTTAGTCTTTGCAACTTCAGGGATCTCATCTATGCACAATCAGCTTGTAACACTCCAAAGAGAAAGGAAAACTTGAAATTGCATCATATGACCCCTTTAAGGAGTCATTAGTTGGGTTGGTCTTTTAAGGTGTGGCTTTCAAATTCAGTCTCAATTTGAAAAGAAAATTAAATTATTACATTCAATTATTGCTGCCACAATGACTAGAAAATGTACACAAGCATCCCTTTAAAATTATATAACCAAAACCATGTTAATTATATAAATGGCGCAGATGTTTGTAAATGTGGTGCATTTCATTTTGAACCTTATTTTTTGTGTTTGCCTTGAAAATAATGACAGTTGCACTTTTCATTGCGCTTTCAATACCGATAACATTATACCAGCACATATTGTACCTGCTAAAGTTGTGCAAGTGGTTTTGAGCAGAAAATTGCACTCATTTTGTGTGCAATTAATGCCTACTTAAATTATTTTATTTGCATTTAATGCAAATGCAGCCTGAGTTTGAATGCCACAACTCCAAAAACTAACACATCTAATGATTTGAATTGAATTAAATTTTTTATTCTTTTCTTATTGAGTACATTTGGTAAACACTGGCGGACTGTGTGGACTCACCGACGCAGGCTCCGCTGGGCGACAGCTTGAAGCCGGCCGAACACTCGCAGCGGTAGCTGCCGGGGATGTTGATGCAGTTAGCGTTGCGCTGGCACAGGCTGTCGCCGCTGTTGCACTCGTCCATATCTGTGGTGAACAGACGGTGTAAGTCAAGAAACACGCCAGCGGTCTTCAGTGTGAAGGCAGCTGAGCGCCGGTACCTTCGCAGATGAGCAGGATGTTGTTGTAGCTGAAGCCCATGGGACACTCGCAGCGGAAACTGCCAATCTGGTTGATGCAGACGCCGTTCGCGCAGATTCCCGGGATCTCGCGGCACTCGTCGATATCTGAGGAGAGCAAACGCGCCGCTCGTATGAAAGCGCTCGCGCAGAGCTTCGTGTTGATGAAGTGAGATGCTCAAGGCGACTCACCGATGGGTTTTCCGGTGTGAATGTCGATGATGAACCCGGGAGCCTGATTTCCACACAACAGCTGGTACTCGGCTGCAGGAGACACAGAAACACCAATCAGTGTGGAGGCCACAGCCTCAGAAACAAGACCGCCTCAAATATTCCTATTTATATATGTATTTTTTATAGAGAGAGTTTTGTGTGCAATGCAATGCATTTTATATTTTTATTTTATTTCATTTTATTTTATGCTGACTTTGAATGCCACACCCTCAGAAACTAAGACCCAAATTATTTATGTTTATATTTATTTTCTATATATTTTTATTTTATTTTTTATTTTACTTTATTACATTTAATTTATTTATTTCTATTTATATACATTTTTATTTTATTCAATGCAAATGGAGCCTGAATTTCAATTCCCCACCTTCAGAAAACAAGTCTAATGACTGTTTATTTTAATTTAATATAATTTAATGTAATGTAATGTTATTTAATTTAATTTTATGCAAAAGTTGCCTGAATCTGATTGGCACACCCATTAGAAACCAAGATTTAAGTAATGACTGCAAAAATTAAAATTAAAAGTTAAATAAAGATATATATATATACAATATTTTTTAATGCATTGCAACTTATTTTATACTATTTAATTGTATTTTATGCTAAGTTGAATGTTGAATTATGCAAAATCGAATGCCACACACTCAGAAACCAATACTTGCCAATGACTGCTTAAATTATTTATATTTCTAAATTTAATTTTTATGCAATGTATTTCATCTTATACTATTTTATTTAATTTTATGCAAAAGTAGCCTCAATTTGAATGCCACACCCTCAGAAACCGAGAGATATATGTATTTATATTTGTAATTTTATGCATTATGCATTCAAAGCTTTGTGCTGTTGGCATCACATCTGACGTAAAACTAAAGACAGTGCAATCAGAAAAGCAGCTGAAATGGTCCTCTCCAGCAGCGGCGGCAGCTCTCATGCCCTACAGAACCAGCGGCGCTGCGAGACACACTCACATGTGGCCGGCGTGGGACAGGCCTCGCAGGGTCTGTTCCAGGCTTTGCCCACGTTATACGAGCAGCAGCACATCTTCTTGGTCATGTTGAAGGACAGCTCGTTCTCGCAGGTGTCGTTGAAGTTGCGATAGCACACGCTCTTTCTCATATCTGCCAAACCAAAGCAGAAAACACCCAGATGAGCTGCAGAAGCTGTGACTGAGTGGCGACGCGCTGGACGAGCGGCTCTTACCCATGCAGTTGTTTCCTCCGTTCACCTGCATGTACTCGGGAGGACAGACGCAGGTGTAGTTCCCCAGCGTGTTGTAGCAGGTTCCTGGACCGCAGATGCCGATGTGCGCCGTGCATTCATCAATATCTGAGAGAACATCAGCATTCAGACACTCAAAAACTCTTGTAGACGTTTGCTGAAGTTAACATATATGCATGTCTTTATTACAATAATTCAAATGAAATCATGCAACATAATAAAAAAATCAGTTATATACTTTTAATTATTTCATTGAAAGTAAATTAAACAAATTCATTAAATTAAATTCATAAAAAGTTAAATAAAAAAAGTTACTAAACATTAAAATGTACTAAATCTAAAATTGTAATTTAAAGTAAATTAAATTGTTAAAATAATATACATTTAATACATTTTTTTAATTACTTAATAAAATAAAAAATAAAATTTAAGATTTTATTTAATTAAAATGACACACAAAGTAATTAAAAAAAATACGTTCATAAAATAAATCAAGGTTGCTAAACACTGAAATTCAATAAATGCAAAACTGTTAATTAAAAGTCATTAAATTATTGAAATATTAATATAAATTATATAAATAAGTATAATATAAACAATCATAAAAATAAATTCATAAAATAAACTAAGGTTACTAAATAATAAAATTCAGTAAATGTAAAATGTTATTAAAATAAGTTTTTAGTTCTTAAATGTACATTTCTTAAGTAAATGTAATTCTTGAAATATTAATATAAATTAAAATATGAATATAACTGTAATATAAACATTTAATTGAAATTAACTAAAATGTAATTGTTGTTATTCAATAAAAAGTATATTACACATTAAAATATTAATTTAAACTGAAATATAATTTTAAAATACTTATACATTTATTATATATCACTTAATTAATATGTATTTAATTAAAATTACACACATTTATAAATGAATAAAATAATTAATAAAAATAAATGTAAATTTAATCAATCACTTAGTTATTAAAATATTAATATAATTTTATATACATTTAAATTGAAATTAATTAAAAGTTATTCAATTTAAATGTCAAAAATAAAACAATTCATTAAAATACATTCCTAAAATAAATCAAGGTTACTAAACATTAAAATTCAATAAATGTAATTAAAATATTACAAACATGAATATACAATTAAAATTAATATGTAATTGAAATATGAATATTCCATTGTTTAATTAGACATTATTTATTGTTATATAAAAGTAAAAGTAAATTACACAAACAAATAAATTAATGCATATATGTGAGCCTGGAGCACAAAAGCAGTCTTAAGTCGCTGCGGTATATTTGTAGCAACAGCCAACAATACATTGTATGGGTCAAAATTATAGATTTTTCTTTTATGCCAAAAATCAACTTTAAACTTTAAAGATGATTTTCTCAATATTTTGATTTTTTTGCACCCTCAGATTCCAGATTTTCAAATAGTTGTATCTCGGCCAAATATTGTCCTATCCTAACAAACCATACATCAATGGAAAGATTATTTATTCAGCTTTCAGCTGATGTATAAATCCAAATGTAGAAAAATTGACCCTAATGACTGGTTTTGTGCTCCAGGGTCACAAATATAATGAAAGGTTACTAAACATTAAAAATGAACCGATCATAAAATATGAGCGCCTCGGGTGAACTCAAATGACCTTCGCAGATGCGCGTCTCCTGGTTGAGGTAGTATCCGGCGGGACACTCGCACTGGAAGCTGCCGAAGGTGTTGACGCAGTTTCCCCCCTGACACAGACCCGGCAGCTCCTGGCACTCGTCGATGTCTGCGAGCGGGACACAGAGACAGAGAGGGCCGTCATTACACACACACACACACCAGACCGCAGGCGCTGTCCTGCATCACAGCATCCGCTCTTACCCTCCAGGATCACGGTGATGGGATTAGGCCGGAAGCCCTCTCCTCCGGGACACAGGGTTTTGTACTCGGCTGTGAGGAGACACACAGTTCATCATGAATACAAGCAGTCTGACTGTTCGCTCGTACCGATATCAGAGTGACCGACTGCCATTATAATGATGAGATATATGTGACCCTGGAGCACAAAACCAGTCATAAGGGTCAATTTTTTTAAATTGAGATTTATACATCATCT
>NW_015547755.1:86577-86914 GCF_001515605.1 Sinocyclocheilus anshuiensis
GTTGGCTATTGCTACAAATATACCCCAGCGACTTAACACTGCTTTTGTGCTCCAGGGTCACATATATACAAATCATTATTTAATGACAGTAAATGAGACAAACAATAGAGGGAATTCCAGTTTTAGGTGGTTTTACTGTAGATATCGGCTGATGCTAAATAACTAAATATTTACCGATATATCGGTCTATTTTTGTTACACTCCACAAGAAACTAAAGTAAGACTAAAGTAATTGGGAATAAAAAATGAATCATAATTTTACGCAATCTTAATAATTTAATTTTATTAGTGCTGTCAAACGATTAATCGCGATTAATCGCATCCAAAATAAACGTTT
>NW_015547755.1:87071-90441 GCF_001515605.1 Sinocyclocheilus anshuiensis
TATATATCATTTTATATAATTTAAATATAAATACAAATTCCACTGAGCTATTATTTATTAATTATTTTATATTTATATTACATATTTGTATAATTTTATGTAATTTATACATAAAATAACATCTTTGATTTATTTTAAGACCTTATGTTTCACAAATTATTTATTTTGTGTCATTGTAACAGAAAATCATTAAAATTAGCAATTTGCTTTTAAATAATTTTACATTATTTGATTTTAATGTTTATTAACATCGTTTCATTCTATGAATTCATTTTTATAAGCTGTTTTATACGTATAGCTCAGTAGAGATAGACATATTAAAAATATAATTAATATTTCACAAATTATCCGAATCAGCTGCTGCTTATTTTTAAATATTTGTAAGTGAAATTGAAGCTAATACTGCGTAAACTAATTTTATTTCAGCAACTGAATAAAATTGTAGCATATTCTTTACATACATGTTTATATATAATCATTATATTTGCTATTATTTATCCTGCTTTCTAAATTAATTATTGGCCATTGAAAAAAAAAAACATACACTACTGTTCAAAAGTTTGGGATCAGTGAGACTTGTAATGTTTTTTAAAGACGTCTCTTCTGCTCATCAAGGCTGCATTTATTTGATCAAAAATACAGAAAAAAACAGTAATCTTGCAAAATGTTATTACAATATAAAATAATGCTTTCTATTTTAATATCCTTTAAAATATAATTTATTTCTGTGATGCAAAGCTGAATTTCCATCATCATTACTCCAGACTTCAGTGTCACATGATCTTCAGAAATCATCTTAATATGCTGATTTATTATTAGAATTATCAACAGTTGTGCTGCCAAATATTTTTTTTGGAAACATACTTTTTTCAGGATTCTCTGATGAATAAAAAGTCAAAAAGAACAGCGTTTATTCAAAATATAAATCTTTTCTAACAATTCTGTCACTTCTTATCAATTTAACACATCCTCGCTGAGTTTTCATTTCTTTCAAAAAAAGAAAGAATACAAATTTACTGACCCCAAACTTTATTGTTAGAGAAGATTTCTATTTTAAATAAATGCTGTTCTTTTTAACATTCTATTCATCAAAGAATCCTGAAAAAAGTATCACAGGTTCCAAACTTAGCAAACTTCTATAATAACTCAGCATATTAGAATGATTTCTGAAGATCATGTGACACTGAAGACTGGAGTAATTCAGCGCTGCATCACAGGAATAAATTCGATTTTAATGTATATTAAAATAGAAAAACGTTATTTTACATTTTTCCTGTATTTTTGATCAAATAAATGCAGTCTTGATGAGCAGAAGAGACTCCTGTGAAACATTACAAATGGTTCTGATCCCAAACGTTTGAGCGGTAGAGTATGGTTTGACTACTAGCACTGTGTGATGCTCTGGTGTGTCTGTACTGGAGTTGATGGGCGGGCAGAGTTCGCAGGGGTTTCCCCAGGCTCCCCCCAGCGAGCAGCAGCAGGAGGCGCGGGTCACTCCCACCCCGATCTCAGCGCTGCAGGAGATGCCTCCGTCACCGCGGTCCAGAGTGTCCAGGAAGCAGTTCCCCACACGAGTGTCTGCCACAGAACAGACATTAGATTAACTGCGCCGTGATTCGGGTGAAATCATGCGGCGGGACGGTTTCAGTACCGACACAGCCCACGCCCGACGGGTTGAGCTCGAAGTCCGGCGGGCAGTTGCACAGGTAGCTGCCGGGCAGATTCACACACACGCCGTTGATGCAGTTCACCGGGTCGAAACACTCGTTTATATCTGTGAGAGAGAGACAAAACTGAGAAACCACATGCTCGAAACTGAGACTGCGCTCACATTCAGAGGCTCTTTTGTAGATGCTTGCTGAAATGAACAGTGTTGGGGGAACGCATTACAAGTAACGTAATCAGATTACTTTTTTCAAGTAACTAGTAAAGTAACCATTACTTTTTAATTTACAAGAAAATATCGGAGTTACTTTTTCAAATAAGTAACGCTAGTTACTTTGTTTCCCCATTTATTGATTGAAAGCTCTCCGGTCCCCATGTTGAGAGAAATCGGGAGTAAGATGTTACTTTAGTTCTAGAATAAATGTGAACATGCTTTAATTCATCTCACTCACTCACACACACACAAAAAAATCTGATTTAGTTTTCCTCAAAATTAATAAAAACAGTTAAAAGCAACTCAGAATATGGCTGCAATAATTAAATATGTTAAATAATACAAATATCCTTTATGTATTTAATCCCATTTTATTAACAAATTCACTGCTGACCTTCGGTGATCCAATTCAACCGTACTAATAAACAAAAATTACACAAGATAAACTAAGATATTTCTTTTTTTATTATTACTGAAGAGTGTTGAACTTTCTTCTTCTGCGTTCTACTGTACAGACGTGAATTTACATTTCCTTCAGCCTGAGGCTTTTGGTGTGAAAGGACTTTTATATTTGCCAAAAATTTGCCAAGATTTAAAAAGTAACGCAAAAGTAACGTAACGCATTACTTTCAATAAAAAGTAACTAAGTAACGTAATTAGTTACCTTTTTAGAAAGTAACGCAATATTGTAATGCATTACTTTTAAAAGTAACTTTCCCAACACTGGAAATTAATATATCTGCATGTCTTTATTAAAATGATTAAATTATGTAATTATGTACTTAATTATATGAAATACATTCATATAATTACTCAATGTTACTAAACATTACAATTCAATAAATGCAAAATTATTTAATTAAAAGTAAACTGAATGACTTAAAATTATTTGACAAAGTTATTTTTATTCAAATGACAAATAAAATAATTAAATTCAGATAAATTCATCAATCAAGGTTACTAAACTTAACTTAAAACAAATATAAAATGAATGCATTAAAAGGAAATTACACAAACAGATAATATATATATATATATATAAATGTTTAATTAACTATTAATATAAGATTATTTAATTAAAAGTTACACAATATTTAATTAAAAGTAAATTACACAAAATAAGTAAAATACAATAAATGTAAAATGAATTTAAAGTAAATAAATGCAAAATTATTCAAATATTAATATGTGATTTAAATATTTAATTTTCTATATAGATGTTTAATTAAATATTAATATAAAATTATTTAATTAAAAGTTACACGTTATTTAATTAAAAGCTAATTACACAAAATAAGTAAAATACAATAAATGTAAAATGAATTTAAAGTAAATAAATGCAAAATTATTCAAATATTAATATGTGATTTAAATATTTAATTTTCTATATAGATGTTTAATTAAATATTAATATAAAATTATTTAATTAAAAGTTACACGTTATTTAATTAAAAGCTAATTACACAAAATAAGTAAAATACAATAAATGAC
>NW_015547755.1:90596-96448 GCF_001515605.1 Sinocyclocheilus anshuiensis
TTAAAAAGTAACGCAAAAGTAACGTAACGCATTACTTTCAATAAAAAGTAACTAAGTAACGTAATTAGTTACCTTTTTAGAAAGTAACGCAATATTGTAATGCATTACTTTTAAAAGTAACTTTCCCAACACTGGAAATTAATATATCTGCATGTCTTTATTAAAATGATTAAATTATGTAATTATGTACTTAATTATATGAAATACATTCATATAATTACTCAATGTTACTAAACATTACAATTCAATAAATGCAAAATTATTTAATTAAAAGTAAACTGAATGACTTAAAATTATTTGACAAAGTTATTTTTATTCAAATGACAAATAAAATAATTAAATTCAGATAAATTCATCAATCAAGGTTACTAAACTTAACTTAAAACAAATATAAAATGAATGCATTAAAAGGAAATTACACAAACAGATAATATATATATATATATATAAATGTTTAATTAACTATTAATATAAGATTATTTAATTAAAAGTTACACAATATTTAATTAAAAGTAAATTACACAAAATAAGTAAAATACAATAAATGTAAAATGAATTTAAAGTAAATAAATGCAAAATTATTCAAATATTAATATGTGATTTAAATATTTAATTTTCTATATAGATGTTTAATTAAATATTAATATAAAATTATTTAATTAAAAGTTACACGTTATTTAATTAAAAGCTAATTACACAAAATAAGTAAAATACAATAAATGTCAAATTAATTAAAAGTAAATAAATTTTCATTATTCAAATCTTTATATGTGATATATATTGTGATTGTGATGTGTTTATATGTGATTAAACAAAATATTGAAAAAATATTCATAAATCTTAAAATACAATAAATGTACAATTAATTGAAATTAAATAAATGTAACTATTCAAATATTAATATAAATGTGATACAATTATTTAATATAATTATCGATATAAAATTACTTAATTATGAGTTAATTAGTATATAAATAAAACTAAATTACACACAAAAGTAAAGTAAAATTCACAAACATACAATCTTACAAAAACATAAAACATAAAAATGCTCAAAATCAAGGCTACGCTCGCATTTAGTCTGTTTTTTAGATTTTTTCTGAAATGTTATATATATCTGCTTTTCTTTATTAAAAATTATTAAATCATGCAAAATTAATGAAAAGTTCTATAAAAAATATAAATGCTTAAAATATGAATATAAATTTCATATAAATATTTAATTTAAATATTAATATAGAATTATTTTGTGTAAATTACACAAACAAATAAACGAATTCACAAACAAATACTATCTTATAAAAGCTTTTGTGATTTGTGAACATGACGCTCAAAACTGAGGTGTGTGTGTGTGTGTGTGTGTGTGTCACCTGTGCAGTTTCCTCCGCTGCGGTCCAGCTCGTATCCGTAGTCACAAACACAGCGAAACATTCCCGGCAGGTTCTGACACGATCCGAACACACAGATGTTCTGGAAGTTACACTCGTCGATGTCTGACGGACGACACAGAGCGGACTGAGTGAGTGTGTGTGTGTGTGTTACTGTACCTCTGTGTGTGTGTGTGTATTACTGTACCTCTGTGTCTGTCTGTGTGTGTGTGTGTGTGTGTGTGTGTGTGTGTGTGTGTTTCTGGCCAGCAGTTTCCTGTGAGGGGTAGGTTTAGGGGTAGGGTAGGTGTAGGGCAATAGAAAATACAGTTTGTACAGTATAAAAACCATTACGCCTATGGAGAGTCCCCGTAAACCACAAATACAAGTATGTGTGTGTGTGTGTGTGTGTTTACCCTGGCAGGCCTTGCTGTCTTCAGTCGGGGTGAAGCCCATCTCACACTCGCAGCGATATCCTCCCGGTGCGTTCAGACACTGACCGTTCTCACACAGATTCACGTTATCCGCACACTCGTCCATGTCTGCACAAACAACCAAGAATAAAAGATTACTTATTGGTAAAGATTACTTTATTAGATTACTTTATAAGTAAAGATGATTTTTATTATTGAATTTAAAGTTTAAATTAAAAGTAAATTGCACAAACACACAAATAAAATAACTTCATAAAATAAAAGAAGAAAGGAAAAGCCCAATGCAGTTGCTATGTGTGATACCGGAGCAGGTGAATCCGTCGCCGTTGAATCCCTCTTTACAGGAGCAGCGGTACGATCCCGGCGTGTTCATGCACTCTGCGTTCGGGTTACAGTTGTGTTCTTCAGTCACGCACTCGTCCACATCTGCAGCGACGCAAACACAGCCTCAAACCACAGCCAGACTCTAACGCTCACCTGGAGATCAGCGGCGCTCGTCACTCACCGACGCACTTGATCCCGTCGCCCTCCCAGCCGTCGCGGCAGCGGCACTTGAAGCTCCCCAGGACGTTGACGCAGGCGGCGTGCATGTCGCAGTTATGAGCGCCGATCTCACACTCATCGACGTCTGCCAAAATACAAACACTTTACACCAGCTAGCATGATCCAGAACCGGCCTGAACTCCTCGATCTGCTCTGATCTGGTTTTTCTCTGACTCTGTCGTACCTGTGCATCCGGTGGAGCCCTTCTTGACGAAGTATCCCAGCTGACAGTGGCAGATGAAAGAGCCTTTCGTGTTTTCACAGTCGCCGTGCAGACAGATGTTGGGATTCAGATCACATTCGTTGACATCTGGACGAATACATGACAGGAAAGATCAAATTAGGACGTAATACAGACATACAAATAAATAAATAAAACATTACAATATCATGACTAAACGTAAGAATAAAAATATACAAAGGAAAAATGCAAATAAATAAAAATGCAATAAAATAATTCATACAAAAATTCAATAAAATAAAAAAATCAAGCTTATTTTAGGTTACTTCGATTAAAATTAAGATAACATTAAATAATGCAAACTTATTTAGCTAAAATTAAATCATTATTTTATTATTTAAAATCAAATAAGTAAAATAATTAATCAAATAAATCAAGGTTCCAACACATTAAAATTAAATAATGACAAATTTAATAATGACAAAGTAAATTTCAAGAAAGATCCAACATACAAATAAATGAAATGACAAACAGACTGAATTAATAATTTATAAAAAATTATAAAATAAATCAGGGTTACTAAACATTAAAATTATTTAATTGTTTAATTAAAAGTTAATTATTATTTTTTATTTATTTTGATTATTTAAAAGTAAAAAAAATTAAATTAATAATAATAATAATAATTAATAAAACAAATCAAGGTTACCATACCTTCGAATTTAATAATGTAAACTTTAATTCAAAGTAAAGCATTACTATTTTTATTATTGAAATAAAAGTAAACTAAAAGTAAATTAAAAATTAAAACATTTAATTTAAAAAATCATTGAATAAATCAAGGTTACTAGACATTCAAGTTAAATAATATCAAATTAAGTAAAAAGTACATTCTTGATAAATTACAAGAAATATAAAAAAAGGAAATAATACAAACTAAATTTTTTAAAAATAATATGACAAACAAATTGAATAATTCATTAAAAATATATAAAATAAATCAGGGTTAGTAAACATTAAAATTATTTAATTAAAAGTAATTATTTTTATTATTTAAAAGTAAAAAAAATAAAATTAATAATAATAATAATTAATAAAACAAATCAAGGTTACCATACCTTCGAATTTAATAATGTAAACTTTAATTCAAAGTAAAGCATTATTATTTTTATTATTGAAATAAAAGTAAACTAAAAGTAAATTAAAAATTAAAACATTTAATTAAAAAAAATCATTGAATAAATCAAGGTTACTAAGCATGAATGTAATGTAAAAATATTTAATTAAAATTAAATTATTGCTTATTTTAATTCTTTAAATTACACAAACAAACATAAAATAAATCAAGGTTACTAAGAATTAAATGAAATAATGTAAAATGATTTAATTGAACTAAATAACTATTTATTTTCATTACTTAAATTACACAAACAAATAAAATAAATTTAAAAATGAATTCATGAAATAAATCAAGGTTACTAACCATTGAATGAAATAATGTTAAATTATTTAAAAGTAAATAATTTGATTGTTTTTTATTTAAAAGTAATAGAAACACAAATGCATAGGTCAGTTGAGTTTCGTATTAACTCACCGATGCAGGTGCGCATGTCCATGGAGGCCATGAAGCCATCGTAGCAGAGGCAGCGATATTCTCCGGGGATGTTCGTACACTGACCGCCATCGCAGATGTCTGGTGTGTCTTCACACTCGTCGATGTCTACGGGAAGAGACGAGGGTCAGTCTGAGAGGCACCGTGACTGCGTGTGTGTGAGTGAGTGAATGTGTGTGTGCGTTCATGCGTGCGTGTGTGTGTGTGTGTGTGTGTGTGTGTGTGTGTGTGCGTGTTACCGGCGCAGGTCCTGAGGTCGGGCATGAGCGCGTAACCCTCGCTGCAGCTGCATTCGTAACTGCCCTCAGAGTTCGTACAGTGTGTATCGCAGCCGCCGTTCATGATGGTGCACTCGTCGATATCTGTGAAGATGAGAACATGCACATTTACCTTTATATTGAGTTTTGGATGCAGTGTTTCTGAGAATGAATTGCTTCATGCATGTTGATGTTGCTGGAGGTTTGCTCACCCACGCAGCCCTGTCTGTCGGGCGTCACCTGGTATCCCATGTCACAGGAGCACTGATAGGTGCCCACCATGTTTACACACTGACCGTTCCTACACAGGTTATCACTGAGCTGACACTCGTTCACATCTGGGGGAAACAAACAAGATAACAAACATAAATAAATTGAAAATGAAGTTAATGAAATTCAATTGTGTAGTTCTAAAATATAGAAACTTGTATTATATTCAAATCATGTTAATAATAATACTATAATTTATTTAGTAATACTATTATATATGATGTATTTTCAAATATTATTTTTGTTATAAAATTATGAATAAAATAATTATTTAAATAAACATTAATTGATAAAAATAAGAAAAATATTGATAACATTTAAAGTTTAGAATTATTTTAATTTTCATTTAAAATATTATTTAAAAAGTTTTAATTGTAATTATTTATTATTTTATTATACTGTAGTACTAAAGTAAATATTATTTATTATGTATGATATGTATGTATACATTTATATGTCTTTAATAATCATAACATTACATAGAATACCACTATTCTAAATTAAATATATTAACAAATTGGTTAAAAGTTGTAATATTACTAATTGGATAACATTATTAACGTTAAATTATATGTGCTTTATATATTTATAAAGTTCTGTGTTTTCTATATTGAATGTTCTATTATATACAAATGTTATTATACAAATATATATCCTTTATATTTAAATGATGGTATTATTATTATTATTAATTATAAAAAATATTGTATTTACTTTATTTAATACTATTTACTACACACACACACACACACACACACTATTTCGGTAATAACTAAAAATGATTTATTTTTAGAAATAAAAAAAAATTATACAATTATTTTAATTAAGCACTAAAAATAACTTCAAAATATGAAATATTGCTAAATGGATAAAATATGAACTGGATCAGTTATTAAAATAAAGTAAAATTACATAAATAGGTTCTATATGACATATATAGAGTATGTTCTACTAACACATTTTTATACAAATTTTAACAAACAAATATATATTCATTGTATTTAAATGATAATAATAATATTATTATTAATAGTAATTTACTCATTTTTATTACTATTCATAATATATGGTGTATTTATTAATACTATTTCTCTAATAACTATAAAATGAAACTTTTATAAATTAAATAATAACAGTAATGTTGAATTGAATATTACTAAATTGGTAAAAAAAAATATATGAAATATT
>NW_015547755.1:96507-105246 GCF_001515605.1 Sinocyclocheilus anshuiensis
ATGAAATATTATTAAAGTGATAAAATACTAACTGGATAAGTTAATTAAAAATAAATTTAATTATATAAGTAAAAATAATTATATAAATAAGTGTTGTTTATGTTGAATTGAATATTAGTAAATTGGTAAAAAAATATATGAAATATTACTAAAGTGATAAAATACTAACTGGATAAGTTAATTAAAAATAAATTTAATTATATAAGTAAAAATAATTATATAAATAAGTGTTGTTTATGTTGAATTGAATATTAGTAAATTGGTAAAAAAATATATGAAATATTACTAAAGTGATAAAATACTAACTGGATAAGTTAATTAAAAATAAATTTAATTATATAAATAAAAATAATTATATAAATAAGTGTTGTATATGGCAAACAGAATTTCAGTATAGAAATACACATGATTTATTGATTGGTTTGGAGTGTGGCTCTCCTGTACCTTCACAGGCCGAAGCTTCTGGACTCAGCTGGTGTCCCGGAGGACAGTCGCACTCATAACTGCCCTCTGTGTTCAGACACGTGCCGCCGCGGCACAGCAGGGGCTCCCTCTCGCATTCGTCGATGTCTGCGGGACAGAGAGAGACAGAGACGGAGACGCTGTGACACACGCAGGCTTTCAGAGGCTGCAGGAAATGGCACGGGTTCGAGTCTCACCCATGCAGTTCTTCATCATCATGAAGCCGCTCTCGTAGCCCTCGAAACACTCGCACTCGAAGCTGCCGGGCGTGTTGACACAGACGCCGTGTCCGCACAGGTCCGGAGAGATGGTGCACTCGTCGATATCTGCGGGAGCGATGGGAACAGTGTGAGCGGTGCGTTGAAACGCGTGTTGTGTTTGATTTAGATGCGGTGACGGGTGAGATGTTGACCTGTGCAGTTCCTCTCCTCCATGGTGAGGGCGAAACCGCTGTCACAGCGGCATTTGAAGCTCCCGATGGTGTTTCGGCACATCCCGTGAGTGCACAGGCCTTTGAAGACCTTACATTCATTCACATCTACAGAGAAAAACAGGCTCATAACCTCATTATTCAACACACAGAAAAAACCTTGAAGGAAATACCAATAATCTTACTTTCTTTGTATTTGAGTGTTTTTGTAACCTAGTGATACACTGGGGAGAAAACTGCAGAAAAATGTATGGAAAAACAAAAATTTGTAAATAAATAAAAAATGTAATTAATAAAAATTAAAAAAGTCAGGATACGAATTAATTCATTGTATTTAAATTCGTAAAAAAAAAAAAAGATTAATGTGAAAGTTTCAGGTAATAAATAATTATATTAATTTATTATAATTATAGTTATATTAAAATAATGATTATAATTTTTAACATATTTTAAATACATTTAGTCAATTTGTACATTTTAAATACATTTTAATTTAATTTAGTAAAAAGTTTAAAGTGAAAGTTTTATGTAACAAATATTTACATTTATAATAATTTTATTTATATTTAAATAATAACAATATTTGATATATATATATTTTGCCAATTTGTATATAATTCATAATAATTACATTTATTTTTAATTAAGTTAATAAAAAGATTAATGTGAACATTTGAGGTAACAAAATATTTATTTATTTTAATAATAATAATAATTAATTAATTAATAAATCATATGTTTTATATATATTTTGTCAATTTGTATATCATTTATATTAATTAAAATATTTATTTATGTAATAAACATTGTCAATGTTTTAGGTAACAAATAATTATATTTACTTTTATTTAATTATAACATAAATAGAATTTTATATAATATAACCTTACTATAAAATATTATAAATTCATCGGGTTTTTGTGTGAATTTTTCTTATCAGCCAATATCGGTATCAGATATTAGTGTTTTCAAAATTATTGATATCGGCTCGATTAAGCTGATGTTGGAAGCCGATAATATCAGCAAACTTCTGTTTCTAACAATGTTTTCGATTGCTGTAAACACTATAGATGTATAATATCGGCCAATATCGGTTATCGGCCAAAACAACATAATTATCGGTATCATATCGGTCGAAATGTTCTATATCCGCACATCCCTATGAATAAATGACAGACAGCTCTGACGCTCCACCTTTGTAGAAAGGTCGTCCTGTCAGGATGTCTCCTCGGTTGGCGATTCCGGGTCCCCGCGGGCAGATGGTTTTGAATTCGGGCGTGTTTGGTTTGGGACAGGCCTCACAGTCCACGCCCCATGACGCTCCCACTGTACAGCAGCACATATCCACACGATACCGGCCCGGTAACGGCTCCACACACTCGTCCTCGTCCCATTTCATATAACACTGCTCGCTTCGGATATCTACAGGACACACAAACCACTTTATTAAATCACCACTGTTTGGTTAGCACATGTTGTTAGTTACAAAAAAACAGGTTTGTTTTGGATCAGTTGTTCTTTTTAAGTCATAAATCAAGTTGATAGTTTCTGTTTTTGGTTTAAAAACATATTCATGTTGATGTATTATGCTGTCTGCAACCAATAAATCAACTAAAGCAATAAATCGTTTGAGAAAGGAAAGTTAATGAATATGTTTTCATACCAACACATGTTCGTCCGGCTCCGTCCAGCGTAAGTCCCTCCGGACACTCGCATCGGAATGAGCCTTGCGTGTTCACACAGCGTCCGTTTGTGCACACGCCGGGAAACACCTCACACTCGTTAATATCTAAAGACGGAGCAGAAACGTGATGCATCATCATGCAATGCACTAAATAATGTGGAAAGTAAATGCAGCAAAGGATTGTGGGTAGCACGTACCTTCACATACAAGTCCCTTCATGCGCGCTAAACCTTTCGAACAGGCTGGATCTGTAGAAAATACAGGTTAAAAACTTGTGAGATACTGTTTACTTTATGTTTCTAAGATTGCATCTTTAAAGCAAATATTGGTTCAATGGTTCCTTTAGCTGAAAAAAAACTATTCATTAATAAATTCAATTTTGGCTTAATTAAATTCAATTTGGTTTTACACTTTTTTTTCAAACACGTTACTTACATTTTTCTCATTAATATTTTTAATAAATATAAATAATATACAAACTGACAATTTATATGAAATATCTAAAAATGTATAATTGTTTAAATATAAATACAATTCTAAGATATATAATTATTTGTTACCTAGAATTTTCACATTCATCTTTTTTATTAAATTAAAAATTTTTCAATTCGCGTTCACATGGGCTTCCCCAGGCTGCCCCCAGCGTAGAGCAGCATTCGGACTTCAGCGTGGCCCCGTTTATATTCACCTCACAGCGGCTGTCCTGGATGTTCAGCCAACAGGTTCCTTTCATGCTGTCTGCATGGAGCAAATACGTGAAAGAGAACCAAAAATGCGTGACAATGACAAATGGACGTTGTGACATTTGGAGCGGCTCCCATGCGGAGAGTCATTGCATTTCTGCAGATATATAAAAACCAACTCGGATATCTTGCGGGATGGGATCGCAGTGGGCATTCATGCTGAAAGCACAAACGCGCGACCTATTGCCTTCATACTCCATTAATTTCAATCAAACGACATTCAGTTTCAGACAAAGAATGAAAACCGCCTGGCTAGAAATGAATAAAAGTAGCAGAATGCTGGCCAGTTACCTCTAAAAACATAATAAACCTTGACATGCACATCACTATGCTAATGTTGCATAATAAAGTCTCTCAAGTAGTATTTTGTTGCGTATTTAGCAAACATTTCATAGCAATTTAAACATTTAATAGCAACTAAACTATCCATAAGACAAGCACCAATCAGAGAACTTGCTGTTACCATGGAAACTTGTGGCTTAAAACGACTTTTCAAACTTACCTACGCAGATGGTGTTGGTGGAGTCCAGTTTACTGCCGTGGGAACATTCGCAGTTGAAAGAACCGGCTACGTTGCGGCACACGCCGTTGATGCAAGGGTTGGAGTCGCATTCGTTGATGTCTGAAAAAGAGGAGGACAGGTAAGAACGAAAGATACAATATACACAATGTTATGTGAAATTTACGAAAAAGATAATGAAGGAAAAAAATAATCGTAAGGAAACCTTCGCAAGTCTCAGAGTCAGCTTTGAAAGAGAATCCTTTGGGGCAAGAGCAAGTGTAACTTCCGGGCGTGTTTCTACACATGCCATTGTCGCACAACAACCGATTCACCAAACACTCGTTAATGTCTGAAAGATACGCAAAAAGTTAACGAAATTAATCAATCGTAACTACTACTCATAGTTTTCAGAGCAAGTATTGTACAAAAAGTATTTTTTACATAAAACATAGTAGAAGCTACGTTTATCTACATAATAAAAAAAAGTTATGTAATAAAAATGTTAACGCAACTTACCCACGCAATTCTTGCCGCTAGCGTCGGACTCGTAGCCGATGTTACAGATGCAACGGTAGCTCCCGCGCAAGTTCTCGCAGATCCCGTTTTGACAGATGTCTGGATCCAAAGCGCATTCGTTGATGTCTACAAAGAAACCGAATACAGTCCATTAGCATTTAGCGTTCACAAACGCGATTAGCGCATTCGTGAAAACAGACTTACCTCGTCCGTCTGCAGTGATTCCAGGTCCGCTGCTGCACACCGCCTGAAACTCGGCTGCGAACAGACAAACGACGTTAGCCACCTGCTGTCACACAACTTAAAGCTAACGTATGTTGCGTTGATATTAAAGGTGCTGTATATAGGATTGACACCGAGTGGTTGAACTAGGTATTGCAGTCCAAATTCAAAATATTGGAGAGGGTTTTTTTCACCCTGCCCCTCCTCCTCAGACTTGACGCACAAACAGGTTGCCAGATTGAGGACACCAACAGGAACGAGCTTTAGTAGAGTCAAAAACTTACATACAGCACCTTTAAAGTATCGTTCGTGACTGGAAGGTGTATCGTTGTGGTTTACCGGAGTTGAACGCCGGGCAGGGTTGGCAGGGTTCTCCGAAGCCATGTTCTGGGTTGGCGCAGCAGCATTCCGACTTGGTCACCGCCCCGGGGAATGGACGCGAACACGTGCCCATCTTTATTGCGCCGTAGCAGGTGGTGCGCATGTGGGTGTCCACGCAGACGCGGCCATCCACGTCGATGGCCAGCCCTGGCGGGCACTCGCAGCGGAATGAGCCTTCTGTGTTCACGCAGCGACCATTCATACAGATGCCCGAGGTCTGGCATTCGTCAATGTCTGTCAGAACGAAACGCAGGCGCAAGCCGTTATGGAACAACACGTCAATAATGACTAATGACGTCAATGACGGTCACGAGAGGTGACAACTTTTGACATGATGCCATTGAGATGAAAGATTTACGTCAAACGTGCACCAATGATATACAAATATACGCAAATGCAAACAAGATTGAAAAGTTCCAATGAAGGAACGATTTCCTGAGAATAACAACTTAAATTTTGGTCATTAAAATCATTAAAGACATCAGATGCGAGAACCAAAGACATCTCAAGACGTGTGGTGTCAGATTTGACGTCAAACTTGAAAAAATGCGCAAATGGAAATTTGATATTAACGGTTTAGCATCTGTATTTCGCACAAAAAATATCATACGACAGAAGACTTGGAATATAGTGTATAGACTAGTAATATGCCACAGGTCTGGTGTTCATAGATGCCTGTCAAGAGTTTAACGAAGAAGAAAATAGCGTAAACCATTAACGACATCAGTGACGGTCACAAGACGCAACAACCGAAGACATTTGACGTCACTGACATGAAAACTAGTATAATGTCTTGAGGCAGCAGGATTGAGATCAATGATGTCAAATGTCATTGGTTCTTGCAACTTGCAACTGTAGCCATTGACGTCAAAAATGTGCCAATGACGTGAAAATATACGCAAAGCCGTTCTGAAGAGTTGCGCTGAAGGAACGATTTTCAGATGACTGAAAATAACAACTTTGGTCATTAAAGACTTTGATTCTCGCAACTGGTGTTCATTTGTCAACAAAGACATCTCAAGACAGGTCAAGTCAGATTTGATGTCAAACTTGCAAAAATGCGCAATTGTAAATGAGATTTTAGCAATTTAAGCGTTTGTTTCGTGCATAAAACTATCGTAAAACGTGGCAACCAAAGACATTTGACGTCACTGATATGAAAACTAGCTTGATCTGTCTTGTCAATGACGTGAAATGTCACTAGCTACGTTTCCATCCAAAGATTCGAATTAAACTTATGTGCAAAACTGGAATACAGCATAAAATATGTTCCTGTGGCTCAGTGGTAGAGCATTGTGTTAGCAGTGCAAAAGGTCGAGGGTTCGATTCCCAGGGAACTCACATACTGGTAAAAAACGTATAGCCTGAATGCTCTGTAAGTCAGTTTGGATAAAAGCATCTGCTAAATGCATAAATTATTATTATTAATTATTATAAAACATATGCAAATAAAGCACCGTTTCCATCCAACGAGTCAAAGAGAACAAAATCGTCACTTCCTGGTAAACTGTAGCACTAAATATCACTAAGAATATAGGAGTAGCCACTGAATACATTAATTTTCATATGTAATAAATTACTTGCGCTTCAGAGAGCAGACGTAACACAATAAATGCGGTCATTGCTTTTAGAGGTGGATGCCTACTGTTTGGGAACACAGTCGTGTAAGACAATTATACAGAAATACTTTGATGACAGACTTTCCTCAGGCATTTCAGAACGACCAAAACAACATATAGATGCTGTGAACGAGATCGGTCCGCTGGTTAGTCAATTTATCCCGTCTCATAGCGCACATGACCTTTTCAATGCGCATGGTGGAATTTATTCGGTAAATGTGTTTCCATCGTAGTTTATGCGCATTTTTTCTTATCTGATAAAAAGTTTATCCTTCTCAGTTGTGCGCATACGTTTTTTATGCGCATTTTTAAAATTTATGCGCATCGTGGCGTTTCCATCCAGTGGTTTTTTATGCGATAATCCAAAATGCACATAAAAATAGGTGGATGGAAACATAGCTATTGGTTCTTGTGTCTTGTGACATCGAACATGTGCCAATGACGTGAAAAAATAAGCAAATGCAAATAAGATTGAAGAGTTTTCTGAGAATAACGACCTAAATTTTTGACATTTTTGATTTGGACAGACTCCATTGACTTGAATGTCACCAATGCGAGAAAGACATCTCAAGGCGTGTTGAACTTGGAAAAATGTGCAAATGGAAATGAGATTTTAGCAATTTAGCGCATAAAACTACTGTATGACTTCAGAAGACTTGGAATATAGCGTATTGACTTGAAGTTACTACATTTTTGTGGCGCTTTTATTTTGTTGGATTTTTTGTCATTGAACAGACTTGAGGATGAGCAAATCGTATATGAGTTTAATAATCTTTGAAAAGCGAATCCCAGACATGCTCACCAGTGCAGTAGCGTCCGTTGGGCGCCAAAGCAAATCCAGGTTTGCAGATACACTTGAAGCTGCCATCTTCGTTTATGCACATGCCGTTGAGGCACATGTTGGTGGTGGCACATTCATCATGATCTAGTAAACAAGAAAATGTTTCTGAAAATACACTATAAAACAAATGCTGGATATTCAGTTGTTTTCTTGGACTAACTGTATTCATCAAAATTATTAATTAAAAATGTTTATGTTGACCTTCTGACACCCTCCGCCCAACCCAAACTCCTTAAAGAGATTTATAAAGCATTTAAAACAATTGTTAAATATTTTAATGCAGGTTTTATAGTGTACAACCGAATAATCAGCAAACAAACAGGTGAAGCATCTAATTTTGTGTGAAATTTAAAAACAAAAAGTGTAAAAATATGAAAAATACATATATTAGGCAGTTAAAGTCGCAGTTTAAGCGCTTACCGACGCAGTTCTTCCCATCAGGACTGATTTCAAAGCCAGCATTACAGATGCACTGGAAACTTCCATCTGTGTTCACGCAGCGTCCGTTACGGCACATAACGCCGTTCACGATACACTCGTCAATGTCTGAAGCAACAGGAACAGATTAGTTACAGGTGTCCACCAGAGGGCGCTGGGCTGTGTGATGTGAAGTTTTGCTGACTTTCACCATCACATTGATTGTAAATGTATTATTCACGATGAACTGTGCCATTTGAGTGCTGTGTGTGCAGGATGCTGAGCACAGTCACATTATTTGGAAGTTTTGCTTCTGTTTAGTGTGTCATGTAAAATAACTTAAAATATTTTTAAATAAAACTGAAATGAAATAAAATATAAATATTTGATTAAAGACTTAAATTAGAAGTGTTGACTTGGCAAAAATAAACAAAAAAAATAAATAGATGTTGACTTGGAAACTAAATAAATTTGAGTTGAAGTTAAGGTTGAAGTATAGGTTAAATAAGTTCAAGCTGTAGTATTAAAATAACTCAAATTAAAACTGAAATAAAAATAAATTAAAAGCTATATATAAATACTTAAAAATGTATAAATAATATATATAAAACTATATATAAATATAAATATATTTTTAAATGTAGAAACATTTTTAAAAATACATAAGAAAATTATTAAAACAAACTAAAATTAAAATGAAAATTAAAACTGAAATATACTAATAGTAATAAATTCAAATTTTCATGGGACCCATAACATTACATTTTGCTAAAGAATTTAAAAATTATGCATTCACTATCTATGTAGCATTTAGACTTTTTTTGGAGTGTAAAATTGCTTAAAAATAAAAATAATAACAAAACATGAAAAACAACAAAATAATGAACAGACTTTTAAACTTATACTATATATATATATATAT
>NW_015547755.1:105437-106956 GCF_001515605.1 Sinocyclocheilus anshuiensis
GTTTTGTGTATATATAATGTAATATAATATAATAATCTTGCTTCCATTCAAATTTTAATGGGTCATATGTAATTCAATTAAATTTAGCTGTAATTAAAATATTATGCATTTATTTTTTTTAATTGCTTAAAAAATAAGAAAAATAAAATAATGATAATAAAACAATTAAAAATAATATTTTGGTAATGGAGTACAAGACTGTAAATGATAATGTAATGATATTTCCTACTTTAAAGCTGTTTTTTAGCCATAAAGAATTTTGAATGTAAAAATGTTAGCATTAAACGTGTTCTAGCCCTACAATTAGAAACTAAAGAAATGCTTTTGGCATAAAATAGAATAATATCATGCCACACACCAATGCAGGCCTGTTTGGTGGGAGTTCCCTGGTATCCCTCGTGACATTTACAGTGATACGATCCTTGTGTGTTGACACAGTCTCCATTCACACAGGGGTTACTGATGCACTCGTCCACATCTGAGGGTAGAAAGCAGACGTATGAGAGACCATTAACACTATTAATCAATAATATGTGTTAAAATATTGACACAATCTGCTATGTTTATAACCCTGAGGCCTGTGGAAGTCAAGCAAACTGCCTACAGATGGCAGCATTTCAGACCATGTCAACATTAAAAAAAAACAGGCTTTTCTTGACTTTCACTTAAAGATGAATGCACAGGTTTACCGATGCACTCCCCGCGCACGTCCTGCCTGTATCCCATGTTGCATTCGCAGCGGTAGCTGGTCGGCGTGGGAACGCAGCGGCCGTTCAGGCACAGGTTGGTAAAATGCTTGCACACGTCGATCGTCGTCTCGTTCAGCTGGCCTGAGCACAAACAATAAAACACCATCGATTTCTTAGCTTCGGATTGTTAGTTGAAGGTAAAAACTGGCAACTTCCACTCACTGATCTGAATCTTCGGGCCACCGTTGCCGCCATTGCCGTTTCCGATGGTGTGATCGCCGCCGTAAATGTAGCCGCCGCCGTTTCCGTTGTGCGAGGGACCTTTACGATTAAACAATTGATGCTTTTACAAAATACTTGTTTTTTTTATTTGCATTTATTCATTTATTAATTAAATTGCAAGTATTTATACATTTTTATATTCATATTCATAAATACAAACTATCACATTAAAAAAAAATATATATATATAAGATATTAGATATTATTAGATATTATATAATATTATATATATATATATATAATAAGTATTGCTTTTATTATTTCTCCTCTTTCCTATTACTCGTTTCACTTCTGTTTCAGTTTTTATAACCATTTCTTACTATGTGTCAATAAGTTGTTGTTTTTTAGCTATTTAGTGTTATTACTTTATATATATATATATATATAATTTATAATTATTATTATTAATTAATATTTAAAACTAATATTTTATTAAATATAGATCATTTAAATAGATCATATAAATATAGATGAACAACCAAAAAATGAGCAGACTGAAACTAAAGCAGAAAAACCGAGGAGTTGGCCGAGGATTTGGCAGCCGCTTC